>NW_022436943.1:26154223-26193044 GCF_009761245.1 Sapajus apella | reverse complement strand
CCTTCCTTTTTTTGAGATGGAATCTCACTGTGTCACCTAGGTTGGAGTGTAATGGTGTGATCTTGGCTCATTGCAACCTTTGCCTCCCAGGTTCAAGAGATTCTCCTGCCTCAACTTCCCAAGTAGCTGGGACTACAGGCTCCCACCACCATGCCCAGCTAATTTTTTTTTTTTTTTTTGGAGAGATAGGTCTCCCTATGCTGCTTAAGCCGGTCTCGAACTTCTGGGCTCAAGCGATCCTCCTGCCTCAGCCTGCCAAAATGCTGGAATTACATGAGTGAGCCATCATACCTAGCCTCTCCTTTTTTATATTTTCTTCGTTTCTTTGTAATCATTTTTGTTTCAATCCCATTCATAAAGCTGAATTTGACTATCGGATTAAGCATATTTGAACCTTTAGATCTGTCTTCAATGAGGAAGGTTTAGGTTGTCAGTTCCAGCCATTTATGACATGACGATATTTGTGCTTCTGAGTATATACTGCATGTCAGCTGTATAAATTTAATGTGTTTGCCAGCTATACATGATAAATGCATAGCTCTAAAGTCTCCTCTTCTTAGATCACCTCTGTGGAGCTGTGTTTGCTGACATCATAACAACTAAGCTATGTGTACTAATAAGCTCGTCTGTGCTGCAAAATTAAATAGATAAGGCCAGAAGTCATGTTATTCAGGAAAAAGCTGAATGTAATTTTCTTTACAATATCTTTTAATGGAGTGAGCACATCTGGTGATTCAGCAGCATGTGTATTTTTAAGTGGTTTACTGTGTGTGTACACAGGATACAGTTTGCAGAATTCAGGGTGCCTCCCCTGCTTGGCCTGCGCTGGCTAGCAGGGAGTAGCATCTACCTGACCTTGCCTCAGCTGCCCCTAGCCCAAGTAGTGACAGTCCAGGAAAATACTATAAGCTATTTAAAACAACTTTAGAATATTTGGGGAATATATTTTTTATACTGGTTCTACAGAGTTGATTTGTTTTTACAGTGTTTGCTGTAATATAAAGACTAGAAAAAATAAAGATAGTTCAATAGAAGTGAAATTCTCTTATAGCATTTAGAACGAGCAGGAAAAATCTTAGGTGGTTCCTGCTGGGAAGGGGGATGGATGGGTGTGCAGGGTGGTACGTGAGTAAACCCACCCAGGCACACACAGACAACCTTAGATGGAAGGTGGTTTGCCCACTGGCACACAGAATCTGTCTTATAGAGACGTGGGAGCCTTTGTTGGTTTTTTGTTTGTCTGTTTGGGATTTTTTTAAACCACTTTGTGAATATATGTTCACCTTTCCTCTCTTTAGATTAAGCTTCCATTTTCATTTTCTCTTAACAAGACATGGAAATAGCAACCAGAGAGTAAGTAGCTTAACAGGAAAGCTTTTCCTTAAGCACACAAATATACACACATCCTCAAACACTTGACAGCATCCTCTCTGAGCCTCTGCTCTGTTTTCCACCATGAGATACGCTGCAGCGTGGAAGAAGTAAAAAGATCTGTGTTCTCCTCCACCTTTGGCACTTACAGGCTATACATATAAAACCTTGGGCAACCCTTAATTCTTGACCATCCACTTTGTTACTATGGGGATAATGAATCTTCCCTCTTCCTTTGTCATGATATTTCAAGGATCTGCTGAAACAGTGTATGTGAAAGTCTGTGGATTCATGCAAGAAGGGACTGGGCTTTATTTCAATCAGTAGCACTGGGCAGCTGGTCTAGTGCTGCACACACTTTGAGTTCAGCAGATATTAGCGGTAAGGGTGAGTGGGTTTAAAAGAGACCCTGTACATGATTTTAAAAGCAGTGTCATCTGCTCATTTAGATCTTTTATAATCTGTATGGTGAGATTAGGAGCAGAGGGAACAGAGGTCAAATTAGAATTAAGACAAAATTAGGTTTTAATGATTTCTTCATTCAGGCAACAGATTTTTATTAAGCACTGTAACTTGCTAGGCCTTGTTCTAGGCATTGAGGTTACAGCAGTGAACAAAACAGACCCAAATCAGTGGCCTCATGAAGCCTCCGTTCCAGCAGAATGTATTAGCCAGGGTTCTCTAGAGGAACAGACCTAACAGGATAGATGTATTATGAAGGGGAGCTTATTAAGGAGAATTGACTCACACGATCACAAGGTGAAGTCCCACCATAGGCTGTCTGAAGAACAAGGTGATGAACAAGAAAACCAGTCCAAGTCCCAAAACCTCAAAAGTAGGGAAGCCAGCAGTGCAGTCTTCAGTCTGTGGCTGAAGGCCCAAGAGCCCCTGGCTCCATCAGTGGTGTAAGTTTGAGAGTCCAAAAGCTGAACAACTTGGAGTCTAATGTTCCAGGGCAGTAACCATCCAGCAGGGGAGAAAGAGGGAGGCTGGAAGCCTATTCCTTCCAACTTCTGCCTGCTTTATTCTAGTCATGCTGGCTGCTGATTAGATGGTGCCCACCCAGATTGAGGGTGGGTCTGCCTCTCGCCGTCCACTGACTCAAATGTTAATCTTTGGTAACACCCTTACAGGCACATGCGGGAGCAATACTTTGCATCCTTCAATCCAATCAAGTTGACACTCACTATTAACCATCAGGCAGGGGAAAATAGACACTAAGCTAAATAAAACTGCTAATCTATTAGAATTGCAAGTGTTAAGGCAACCCAAAATGTAGAGAAGGAGGATCAGGTATTATTTTTAAACTAAGGGGTGAGAGCGGGCACTGCTGACAAGGGGACATTGGAGTAGACCTGTAGGAGGTAAGGAATGAGCCATGAGGACATGGTGGGGAGAACTGGAGCCATAAGGACAATCTGAATTATGAGGATACAGGCAGTGATATTCAAGCCATGAAGATACGAGAGGGTCCTGGAGCCATGAGAATATGGGGGATGGAGACATTCAAGCTGTGAGGACATGGGAGTCAGGGCATTAGAGGCAGAGGGAACAGCATGTGTACCCTAAGTAGGGGGAACGTGCCAGGCATATTTGAGGAAAGACACCAATGAAGCTAAACTGGAGGGAGACAACTTGAAATAGAAGAACCTAGAGAGACAAGAATGATTAAGATGAAGATGACTAAGATGAAGAAGAGGATGATGAAGATGCAGAAGATGAAGATGAAGATACTGTTGAGTGCTTACTTTGTCAGGTTCTGTTGCATTATCTCACCTGGTCCACACGAAAACCCCAATGTGCATTTGAGGAAACTGATGCACGGAGAAGTATGAGTTCCTAAGGGTCACACAAGCACGCAGTCTTTAAGCCAGGTCCGGGACTCAGGGTCCTCTGACGCCAACAGCCCTGTCCTTACCCACTGTGCCTTATCATGTCTCCTGTGTAAGCAAGCCAACCCCAGATAGCGTTCTCTGGTGTTCCGTGTCCTGGGCAACTTTTATTGTTAGCCAGCTTTGTAGTGAGTTTACTATCACCAAAAAAGTCCCCTGAGGCTACTCTCAGTTTCCTAGGAGGAACAAAACATAAGGAGAAAACCAATACCAGTACCATTGCTGATAAACTTTGGACCCAGGTAAAGAAAATCTCAGTTTCCCAGGTATAGAAAGAAGACTTACTGAAAAGATGACCACAGACAGTAGCTATGGAAAGGTGCAATCTTTAGTTATTACTAACTGAATGATTGCCAGGAATATTTGCCAGCTACCTTGCTATTCACCTAACACCAATATTTATGAATGGTCCAGCTGCCCTCTGCTTTGTGGAATTCTCGAAAATGGCAAAAGCAATGTAACACCATCTACAGTCAATACAAAAAAGGTGCAACAGAATGGAGCCATTGTTTCTTGGGCATCTACCACTTGCCAGCACTTTTCTCAGTGCCACAGACAGAAGCACAACAAAACCCATAGGTGCACCCAGTGCTCCCTGGGGAGAGGAATGACACCAAATGGGCACAGCTATCTCCACCTGAACGCTAAGAAAGACTCCAAGGAGAAAGAGGGAGTCACAATTTTAACTATTGGAAAACTATCCATGTTTACAAGAAGTTTTGTCTGTATTCTCCCCTGAGCTTCCTTCTTAGGGGTGGAGTGGCAATAAAAACGCTGGTCAAGGTCAAGGTAGAGTGAGGACTTTGGTGATTCCAATGAGGTTGGGGTGCAGCCTTGAGAGGCCCTGAGTACGAGGCTACGGGGTTTGGCATTTAATCTGTCATCAGTAGGGAACCATGGAAGACTTTTGAGAAGGGACATGACATGGGTAAGGTGGGGAGCCCTAAAGAGGCTGAGCAGTTAATATTTTTGAGTTCAGATGGGAGACAGTGAAAACAGTGAAAGCTTGGATTAAGAAATGGTAGTGGCTGGGTGCAGTGGCCCAGACCTGTGATCCCAGTACTTTGGGAGGCCAAGGCAGGAGGATCACGAGGTCAAGAGATCGAGACCATCCTGGCCAACATGGTGAAACCTTGTCTCTACTAAAACTACAAAAATCAGCTGGGCATGGTGGCATGCGTCTGTAATCCCAGCTACTCGAGAGGCTGAGGCAGGAGAATCGCTTGAACCTGGGAAGCAGAGTTTGTAGTGAGCCAAGATCACACCACTGCAGTCCAGCCTGGCATCAGAGTGAGACTTTGTCTCAACGAAAAAAAAAAAAAGAAAAAGAAAGAAACTATAGCAGTGACAGGAAATGAAGTTGAGAGCAGCCTTGGCAACATAAACCCTGTCTCTACACAAAATAGAAGAAAATTATAGTCAGGTGTGGTGGTGCATGACAGTTGTTCCAGCTACTGAGGAGGTGGCACTGTGGTGAGCCATGATGGCGCCACTGCGCTCCAGGCTCTAAAAAAAAAAAAAAGAAGAAGAAGCGTTGAAAGACAAGGATTTCCTTATGGCTGTATTTTATTTTTCTTGACAAATGAAGGTTGTTTTGTGTTTTTTAAAAATTAGTTTATTCCTCTTTCTCATCTCTCTTACATTCTTATGAAAAGCTGATTTCAAACACAGCAATAAAACAACTGAGAATCATTTCTTCCCCTAGGTAAGAAAGAATTGATTCACTCAATCAGTCGATATCCTGTATGTGTTACTCCTCAGTGACCTCTAGTTTGTTCTGAAAATATGATTCTTGTCCAGCTAGAGCCTGGGAATGGGTGACAAGTTGCCCTTAACAGCTCTAAGACCTTTCCAGAGCCAGGTGGCCATTTGCTGTGGGGCTTCTCTGGATCTGCTCTTATTCTGCCCAGACCCCACTTGGTTTGGTCTGTTTAGTGATTGATGGGCCTTGAAAACTCCAGAAGTTCTTTCTTCTTCAGAGGTTCTTTCCTCCCCTAACTCTGAGCCATAGCTACCATTTCCACTCGCCACTGGGTATCCTATTGGCTGGGCGTGAGAAGTGGTCTTTGTGTTGGACATGGCCAGGTTTAACTCTGTGCCTTTAAGACAACACTCTGAGCCTCCAGGATGAGGTGGAAACACCAGCAGGTGCAGTTAGGGCATCTCCACACCTGCTGTATAAATAGGGAATATATATACTTTTTAGCATTGTAATTGGCATGCAGTAGGAACCCAAAATAGGAATTCCCTTCCTTTCCTGTCCCTGCAGTTTGGTTGCTGAGACATGAATAAACTAGGGAAGGACTTTGAGAGGTGCTGTGACCACTCTTTAGACATAGAATGGACCACTATCCAAAATGTAGTTCAGATATCAAGACTGAGATGCTATACACACACTGAAGGGATAGGAACAGGTTTTCTACTTACACAATGGGGGCTTCTGGGCACAGCAGGGGACGCCTGCTAAGCTAGTCCCAACATGGCTTGAGAGAAGAGGAAAAGAGGCAGCTTGGGGTTTTGATTGCAGTGAGGGGGTACATACAGAGTGAGGGCTCCTGCATGTGAATGGGGGCCTGCCTGGTTTGAGTCTCCCACTGGTGTCAAGAAGGGAGCACCTTTTGTTATTAGCTAGCCCAGATGTGTGGGACACAAGGGGAATAGGGATGAGTGATGCTCAAAAGCTGTGAGCAGTCAAGCATCAAAAAAATTGAGTCAGGGCCGGGCGCGGCGTCTCACACCTGTAATCCCAGCACTTTAGGAAGCCGAGGCAGGTGGATCACAAGGTCAAGGGATTGGGACCATCCTGGCCAACATGGTGAACCCTGTCTCTACTAAAAATACAAAAATTAGCTGGGCGTGATGGCATGCGCCTGTAGTCCCAGCTACTCAGGAGGCTGAGGCAGGAGAATCACATGAATCCGGGAGGCAGAGGTTGCAGTGAGCCAAGATTGTGTCACTGCACTCCAGTCTGGCAACAGAGCGAGACTCTGTCTAAAAAAAAAAAACTGAGTCAGGCTTTATTACAAGAGCATGATGTTGAAACAGGATTGGATGGAAGTGAGAATCAAGGGTGACTCCAAAGGAAAAAGAAGCCTCATTCCTCATCCCAGCTGTAATATGAGCCTCTGCTGGCCGCAGCAGAGATCAATATAATCCTGACACAAATGGAATCCTTAGACTGTGAAAATATGATCACATGGCTTCCTTTCAGCCATGAACACAAGGAAATCTGAAGGAAGGAATAATAGAGTGAATTATGTGGATTACTGGAGTTAGCAAATAAAAATACAAGATATTCGATTAAATTTTAACTTCAGTTAAACAATAATTTTTTTGTATAAGTATGCCTGTCAGAATTCAGGACATACTTAAGAAAGTATTCATTGTTTATCTGAAGTTCACGTTTAACTGGATATCCTGCATTTTATATGACAACTTTAGTGAGCCCTTAAAAGCCCTGCAGACCTGGGAGGTGAGGCCAGGGAAGAGAAGGGCATGGTAGAACATATGTCTTTAGGTAGCACAGAGCACCTTCCTGCCACCCTTAGCACTCATCCATCTTTGATCCGAGGATGCTGTTGGGTGCTGCCTTTTCTATGGGCTTGGTAAGGCAGTAGGAGCAAAGCTTCCTTTAATACAGGTTCTTACTTAGCTAGCAAGCTTAGCCAGAGGACTGGATTCTTATAACTTTCCATGCTTTTTTCTCTCTTGTCAGTTTAATAGGTGGCTGCCTGCCTGTGCTGGTAACCACAGACATGCCTAATTGCTTTTGTTTATTACCTGATTTGTATTTTCTTCAGTCTTTGTTACTTCCTATCCTCTCTTCAATGTATCATTTTATCCTGCTCTCTACCACAACCTCCCATCTGCCTTCCCTCCCTCCCTCCCTCCCTTCCTTTCTTCCTTCCTTTTGTTTTCCTTTTTCTTGTTCTTCCCTTCCTTCAGTGGCTTTTTGGGGCACCTCCTAATTTCTAATCTGCAACAGTTGTTCTGCCTCCTCTTTTATCCAAAATTAGTCATTTTTTTAGCTACTTCTGACCCCTTCAGAGCAAACTCACGATGCAGATAATCTAATCAATGCAGGTTCTGCTTAAGTAACATCATGATAATGACACAGATTTCTTTAGTGAGATTCAGAATGGGGTTAGAAAACACCATGGGTTGGGTTTGGTTTGGTTTAGTTTTGTTTTGGCATTATTTATTGGCCTGGTAATAGGAGAAATGTAGTGTGATTCTTACTGCAAAGCATTGATTCCTGCAGCAAGAGTTCCTTGAATGCATGGCCTGAGTCCTTTAGGGAATATATCCCTTGCAACCAGAGCTGTGTCCAATAAGGAAGAGGTGCCTGCATTTAACCAGAAGAGCAAAAAGCCTGAAGGTGGGATGCTGGGGCCACAGCAGAATAAGATGCTCGTCAATGGCAACAAATTGTCAATTTGTCAATGACAATAAATGCTTATTAAGCATCTGTCAGGAATGGCATTAGGTGCCAGAGATACAATATGAAAGAAGACAGAATCCCCCTATAATGGAGTTTAGCGTCTGGCAGGAGATATAGATTTTAAGTATATAACTGTGCAAATAATTCCTTTTGTAGTAAATGCTTTTCCTAAGCACAAGATGTGACTGGAGGAAGTGATGTTTTGGGTGGTCCGAGATGGCCTCCCCAAGGAGGGCATGCAGGGTGAGGGTGGAGAAATTAGGGCAATGAGGACATTTAGAAAATGGGAGAGGTTGAGTTGGAAAGGAGGGCATTTCATGTCCTGAGAGTGGCTGTCCGGTGAATAACAGATCTGATGGAGCAGGGGCAGAGGCCAGAAGACCAACTACAGGCAGTGATCCAAGCAAGTCTTCCCTGCTCCTGGGGCACTGCTGAAATAAGGGAGCCCTGGGGCTCCTCCTGGAGATGGTGGCCAACACAGCTTTCTGTTTCAGCAGCATCACACGGTTGCTATGACTGATGAGTGACACTCAAGCAAGGCTCATGGGATCTGAATACAGGGCCACAGCCTCCTCAGCCCCAGGAAAAAAGACCAGAAACAACCAACCAACAACCAACCAGACAAACAAAAACAACACAGCATTCTGCTCACCTTCAACTGCTTCTCTAATGGGTCTCTAATGAGTCTTTGCTTAATTTCATGTTAGAATAAGGACTTCCATGCAGGGAAACCCTCAATGGGGGGCTGGCAGTCCATGGCCCTGTATTCAGGTGCGTACACACCCAAAGATGTCATTCACCCCTGGCTAGCAACCTGAGGAGGGGAGAAGTCAGGCTGGAAGCCAGCAGTGGTTCTCTTTCGTTCTTTCTTGCTTATATCACTTTTATGCTCTTGTTCTTTCCGGTTCTCCATGGAAGCAAAACAATGGGGAGAATGTTGAGAGCCCCCAACTCTGGAGGACTCATTGTTGTAAACAACCTAACCAAAGTGAACCTTTATCTCATTCAGATTAATAGTTACGTTTAGCAAGCACCTACTAGATGCCAGCCATGATGCTGACATTTTCCCTATTCATTGGGGAAAATGAGTTTTTCCTCCTTTTCTCATTTGGTCCTCCAAACAGCCCTGTGAAAAGGGTGCTATTGTGCCTATTTTACTGGAGAGCAAATGGTACCAAGACATGTTCAAGGACTTGCCCAAGGTCACATAACACAGCCCCATAATACAGACTTCAGTGGACTTCTGCTACCAAGTCCAATTCTCTGTCTACACACTTTGCTGGAGGAAGCAAAAGATGCAAGAGGTTAAGACGTTACTTAATGTTCTCTTCTTGCTAGCCAATTAATGGGATTCTCACTTGTACATATGTTTGATGAATAAACATTCATGTTTTCATAAGTTTGATAGACAAACATTAATACTTTTGGCCATGTTGGCCAGGATAGGGATTGACCAGTACCTTCCAACAGAAGCAGCCACTGAAACCCTGACAGTGATCCAGCCAGAGACACAAAAGGGGTGAGGGTGGAGAGGATGGTTCTGGTGGTATACCATTGAGACCATGAGTTGCATGAATTTGTCATGGCAGTTAGCTTCTCAGCACCCCTTATCCTTGGAAAATAACCAAGATATAACATCTCTCACATCAATTCTACAGTGAAATCATGAGGATAAAATATTATTGAAAATGCTTCATGCCTATAATCCCAGCACTTTGGGAGGCTGGAGCTGGTGGATCACTTGAGGCCAGGAGTTTGAGACCAGCCTGGCCAACATGCTCAAAACCTGTCTCTACTAAAAATACAAAAATTAGCCAGATGTGGGGGCACATGCCTGAAGTCCCAGCTACTCCAGAGGCTGAGCCACGAGAATCACTTGAACCTGGGAGGCAGAGGTTATAATGAGCTGAGATTGTGCCACTGCACTTTAGCCTGGGAGACAGAGCAAGACCCTGTCTCAAAGAAAAAGAAAACAAAAGAGAAAGAAATGTTCTGAATTACACCCAGAATCCCAGATTCCTATTATTTCTCTGTCCTATGTAGGATACTATTTTTACAAAAAGATTCCTTCTAAACCAGGAAACAGTAGATGTTAAATACATGTATGCCAAATAAATTAAAAAAAAAATTATGAACTATTCCTTGAATCAATTTACTGAATGAATTTGTGGCACCTAAAGGATATCTAAAAATGGGGACTTGAGCTCTTCTTATACCTCTTCTGCTAAGTTTAATGATGAGGCCTGGATCAGCATGATGGATCTATTTGCCTCCCCAATCCATGAGGACCCTGACTGTTTTGCTTTATGGTTTTATCAGAACCCAAAGTAATATAATGAGTTTTAAGTAAGAAAATATTTAGTACTCTAGTTAAGCAGACATTTACAGCAACCGGAATTCCTCAGAAGTTTCCCAGAGTAGTCTTAACCGGTGGCAGCCTTGAGGGGCTGTTGAGGCCCCAGAGCACCCTCCTCTTCTGGCTGCAGCCTGCTTTGGTCCAGCATCTGACTCCCAAGGCAGCCAAAACAGGCACATCTCTTGGAATGGTCTGATGGCCAGGTGGTCTGATGGTGAAGGGACATGTGGATCTCATCTGAAGCTGTTGACTTCAGACACTCCCACAATTTCTTTGTTTGGGACAGCGCTGGCATTTCTGTAGGCCTGGAATGTGACCATTTAGTAAGTCCTCTGTCCACTTTCTCATGCGCCTTTTATTTATTTATTTATTTATTTATTTATTTATTTATTTATTTTATTTAGTGAGCTGTAGTCTCACACTGTCGCCTGGGCTGGGGTGCAATGGTGCAATCTCAGCTCACTGCAATCTCTGCCTCCTGGGTTCACGTGATTCTCCTGCTTCAGCCTCCAGAGTAGGTGGGATTACAGGCACACAGCACCACACTCAGCTAATTTTTGTATTTTTAGTAGAGACAGGGTTTCACCTTGTTGGCCAGACAGATCTCAAACTCCTGACCTCATGATTTGCCTGCCTTGGCCTCCCAAAGTGCTGGGATTACAGGCGAGAGCCACCACGCCTGGCCGGGCCATTTAAGCAAGCAGTGTAAGTACCCCTCCAATTGCTGGCAACCTGGAAGTAAGTGGAGGCAAAGTTAGACATTAGATGGACTTGGAGTAGCTGGGAGCCATCAGGAGTTGAATTTCAAGCAATATAAGATGTACATAGAAGATGTAGGGTACTTTTGAGGTGAAATATGTCTTTAGGCTGAAACAGAAGAGAGGGTATTTACATGATTACAACAGTGTACTCTTTTAAGAGCAGGGTGGGTGTGTCCTCCTAAGCTCTGGAATAGCAAATACCAAACTCACTTGTGCATCACTATAATTCAGGCAGACCGGTGGGGGCAGGGGGAGTGAGGCATGGAATTCCAATTTCAAGTCCAATTTAATTCTCATCTTAGCAGACATGTAAGCTCTTACAAGATGTGTAGTTGGGTTATAAAGGCTTTAGAGGAAAATGGCTTACTGGAGAACTCACTGCAAAGAGAGTTCGTCATGTCATTGGCAAGAATAAGTTCTTGGCAATATAAATCAGGTCTATCTGCTAAAAATCCTGCACTGGCTCAGCCTCAGTCCAGAGTGAAAGCCGAAAGTCCCTATAGTCACTTTCAGAGAAGTCCCCGCATGACCAGGCCCCTCATGACGGTGCTGATGTCATCTCCTCCCCTCCCTCATGCCCTCCACTCCAGCCACATCCTGGATCGTGCTAGGCACACCTCCAACTTAGACCCCTCTCGTTCACTGTTCTCACCCCTGTAAGAGTCTTCTCACAGTTATCTCCATGGTGACCTGCCTCACTTCCTCTGGTCTTTTTCCAATGTTGCTTTCTCAGTGGGGCCTTGCGTGACTTCTGATTCAAAACTCTAACACCCATTCACCCACTGCTGGTATTCTGTAGCTCTCTTCTCTTCTTTACTTTTCTCCATAATGTATCTTCATCTATCATTTTACTTATTTATTTTATTTATTGTATGTCTATTGCTACTGTAAGCACCATGAAAACAGGTTCTTATAGTCTAGTGGCAGTAGACATACAAGAATAAGTTCTTGCCAATGACATGAAGAACCTCTCTGCAATAAATTCTACCTAAGGAACCATGACCAAGTGAATAAAAGAAAGGTGGAGTCGCTTTTCCTGTGGCAGCTGCCGGGCCGAGAGGAGCGTGGCTGTCTCCTCTCTCCACCATGGCGTGTGCTAGCCCACTGATATCGGTGTACTCCGAAAAGGGGGAGTCATCTGGCAAAAATGTCACTTTGCCTGCTGTATTCAAGGCTCCTATTAGACCAGATATTGTGAACTTTGTTCACACCAACTTGCGCAAAAACAACAGACAGCCTTATGCTGTCAGTGAATTAGCAGGTCATCAGACTAGTGCTGAGTCTTGGGGTACTGGCAGAGCTGTGGCTCGAATTCCCAGAGTGCGAGGTGGTGGGACTCACCGTTCTGGCCAGGGTGCTTTTGGAAATATGTGTCATGGAGGCCGAATGTTTGCACCAACCAAAACCTGGTGCCGTTGGCATCGTAGAGTGAACACAACCCAAAAACGATATGCCATCTGTTCTGCCCTGGCTGCCTCAGCCTTACCAGCGCTGGTCATGTCTAAAGGTCATCGTATTGAGGAAGTTCCTGAACTTCCTTTGGTAGTCGAAGATAAAGTTGAAGGGTACAAGAAGACCAAGGAGGCTGTTTTGCTTCTTAAGAAACTTAAAGCCTGGAATGATATCAAAAAGGTCTATGCCTCTCAGCGAATGAGAACTGGCAAGGGCAAAATGAGAAACCGTCGCCGTATCCAGCGCAGAGGCCCCTGCATCATCTACAGTGAGGATAATGGTATCATCAAGGCCTTCAGAAACATCCCTGGAATTACTCTGCTTAATGTAAGCAAACTGAACATTTTGAAGCTTGCTCCTGGTGGGCATGTGGGACGTTTCTGCATTTGGACCGAAAGTGCTTTCCGAAAGTTAGATGAATTGTATGGCACTTGGCGTAAAGCTGCTTCCCTCAAGAGTAACTACAATCTCCCCATGCACAAGATGATCAATACGGATCTCAGCAGAATCTTGAAAAGCCCAGAGATCCAAAGAGCACTTCGAGCACCACGCAAGAAGATTCATCGCAGAGTCCTAAAGAAGAACCCACTGAAAAACCTGAGAATCATGTTGAAGCTAAACCCATATGCAAAGACCATGCGCCGGAATACCATTCTTCACCAGGCCAGGAATCACAAGCTCCGGGTGGATAAGGCAGCCGCGGCAGCAGCAGCAGTAGAAGCCAAATCAGATGAGAAGGGAGTTGCAGGCAAGAAGCCTGTTGTAGTAGGTAAGAAAGGAAAGAAGGCTGCTGTTGGTGTTAAGAAGCAGAAGCCTCCAGTAGGAAAAAAGGCAGCAGCTACCAAGAAACCAGCCCTGGAAAAGAAGCCAGCAGAAAAGAAACCCACTACAGAGGAAAAGAAGCCTGCTGCATAAACTCTTGAATTTGATTATTCCATAAAGGGCAAATCATTTTGGACAGCTTCTTTTGAATAAAGACCTGATCAAACAGGCAAAAAAAGAAAACACCTAAAGAAAGAAAGGTGGAGTCAACCTAAATGTCTACCAAGGGGAATTAGTTAAATAAATTTCATATACTGGAATACCAAAAGGCTGTAAGTCTCATATTATGAAACATTGTATCTGTTACCTAATTTAGTGTTTAGCACAAGGGCAGTGCTCAATTGATTGTCTGTTGAATCAATCAATAAATGAAAATTTAGCAATTTGAAAGGTTGAATGATTTACATTCGTATGTATAATATGGAAGAATTTCCACAATATTGTTTTAAGTGAAAATGAAGGTTAAAGAATAATATAAAATTATCCCATGTATAATTAGAGTCTACAAATTTCATATATACACATTTAAATGTCTAGGGGGGTATATGTAAACTGTTAATAGTGTCTTTTTATGGAGTGCTATTGAATCAGAATGAGTATGTTCACTTTCTCATTTTTATATCCCTTTATTCCTTAGATTTTTTTCAGTAGTGATGTAATACTTTGGTAATCTGCAAAACAAAAAAAATGATATTTCCATATTTGGAGGAGGAAGAAACGATTGCTATTAGACAAGATTCTGCTCAGATTCTTATCAGAAGTATGTTTTATTGACAGTAATATGGTTGCACTTTATGAAAAATAAAACTTGGAAAAACCCTAGGCCAGGCCCTTTTCAGCCTGAAATGCACACTCTGGTAGAGCAAGGTCTCTGATATTTTGGAGACTGTAACCTCTGCTCACCTGGAGAAACAAGATGATTTCCTGGGCTTTATCTCATGATGTAGGGAAGGCAAAGGAAGAGTACATTTGTTTCTAGTGAGCCTCCTGCTCACCAGATTTTTTGTACCATTTCAGTTCTCATCTCAAACCCGATCACCTCTCTGCAGGGGGTGTGAGAGCCAGGTGTGTGGCTGGGGGACCCAGGCCATGACCCCTTACACAGGAGGTATGAACCTACATGCCCATCCCCACTGGGAAGAGGCCTCACTGGGGGCAATGGCTTTGTAACATATTTCAGACAATTCCAGCAAAGCCATTTTGTGATCCAAATGGGGCGTAGGTCTCATTTCCTTACATTGGCTCATCTTAGCAGAGGCGAGAAGAGAGAATATTCTTCAATCAAGGTAAAGGCTAAGTTAGTGAGATTATTATATAACTTTCAATTCTCTCTGTTTTATATTTTAATTTTTTCTGACATACTACTGTGTTTTATTTCCTAATTTGCCTAATATAATATATATATATATATATATGAAGTTTGTACGTATAGTCTCCTTTCAAATTCCCACTGGTTCCATTGAAGATAAATTCTGAAGCAATGTACCCTTCAGGTTTTTATTTAGTCTTTCTTGTTTTTTTCTTAGTGAAAATCAAAGATAGTTGACCTAAAAATGAACTTGTGGGACTTTAGTCACCAGTAAAATTAAGAAGCTAAAATACCTAATGTCTAAGTCACAGTAAATGAACACATACTCCTCTTCATCCATAACTTTGATAGTTTTCTTTCTTATATTTTAAGAACCTTTTTTAAGTTGCGTCTTCTTCACAATCTAGACATTCCATTGGTTGAAAATGTAAAGAAACTGTTAGTAGATAAGATTACCTGCCGCAAATTAGGCAGATGTTTTAATGAACCTGGTCTCTTTCAGGAATCGCTGTGGGTTCTGGGTTCCTTGTTGCAGCCAAGCTTGACTAACTGCTCGCATCTTGCAAATTCCATTTTAGGAGACTTTGGTGCAGTTTGCATTGAGGCTTTTCCTCTGAAGTTAATCAGGCTGTCCAGGATAAGTTATGTCCTTTTCCCTGGAAAATCTAACTCTGGGCTCTGAGGAATTAAGTCATGGAGCTTTCAGAACCTTATGAGGAATCACAGAAATGCAAGGCTTCAGATCTTTCCCTCCATGGATACACAAAATAAAGAAGGGAATGCGCTCTTTCTGAAAGCCTGTTCACCAGCCACCATTTCTTCTCACTGTGGCATTATGTTTAGTTGTCATTCCTTGATTTTCCTTTTTAAGTGGAAACTTAATTTTAAGTTCTTATTTTAGATTCCTCGTAGTGGTTCTTTGTTGGTGATTTTGTGTCTCCTCTTTGGATATATTTTTTTTCTTTTTCATCTGCAGTCAGTATCGACTCCAGATTTATTTTTTGATCTCTAGGAGTCTGGGTGTGACCCAGAATAAGGTGAGCGATTTCACGTTCCCCTTCCCAGAGTAAACTACTGAATAACAGGATGCCAGTGTCTAATAGAATAGGTACGCAGTCAACTTAAGAAAGTGCAAGACTGAAGCAAAGGTCCTAAAGACGTAAAAGATGGGACATCCAGGAGGCCAAGGTGCCTAGAATAGAGAGAGAGCTAAGAGGTAAGTCAGAGATGGCCCAGGGCCAGCTTACACAGAGCCTTGTGAGCCAAAGAGGGAATTCTGACTTTATTCTACGTGCAAGAGAAGCTTTCATAGAACTTTAATCAAGGGATTGACATAGTCTGATAAGTGTTCTTAAGAGGATACTTTTATGCTGGGCATGGTGGTGTGCATCTGTAGTTCCATCTACTTGGGAGGCTGAGACAGGAGAATTGCTTGAAGGAATTCAAGGCTATAGTGTGCTAGTGCACCATAATTACCTGTGAATAGGTGCTGCACTCCAGCCTGGGTGACATGGTGAGGCCCTGTCTCGAAAAACATGAAAATATTTTATAAAAGGTTATTCATTACTCTTGGAGGCCAAGTAAAGAATAGATTGGGGCAAGGGGGTAGGGAGAGGGGAGAGGAGTAAAAAGTGAGATTTCAGTGTGGAGAGTTGTAGAAGATCAGGTAGGAGTAATAGTTTGTATTAAAGTGGTGACAGTGGAGATGGTGAGAAGTGAATGGATTCAAGACAAATTTTGGACACACATTCAACAGCTTGCTGATGGAACAAAAATGAAAGAAATCATGGATGAGCCCAGGGCTTTAGAGAGAGCAGTTGAGTAGAAGATGGTGTTCTTTACTGAGATGGGGCAGGTCGGGGTTGGGGCACAAGATTCAGAGAAAATACCAAGAGCTCCAATTCGAATTTGTCTGGTTGTACTGAGACCTTTCAACGTGCAGCCTGGAGCTGGGTATGAAGGACACAGCGTCGAAGAGGGCATGGTTTTAGCCTCTTTGTGTTTGTCTACCTACTTCACCGGCCACTCCTTCTTATTCTCCCTTACTGGCTCCTTCTCATCTCCCAGAGTCTAAATGTCATGGTGATCAAAGGCTCAGTCCTTGGTCTACATTGACTTCCTTGGTGCTGTCATCTAGTCTTTGGGCATAAGCAGTATACACATTCACTTCCTTGGTGCTTTCTATCCACATTCATGTCCCTGGTGCACTCATTCAGTCCTTGGTTGTAAACTGTCAATATACTGATGACTACCAAGTTTATATCATCTCACTGAGCCTCTTCCTCTACTTGTAGATTTATATATTCAACTGCCTACTTGACATTTCTAACTGTTGTGTAATAGGCATCTCAGGGTTAACACATGCACAACTAAATACTGATATTCATGCCTTATCTGAAAGCCCTGCTTCTCTTGCATTCTCCTCATTTCTATAAGTGTCAATTTTATCCTTACAGTTGCTTAGGCCCAATCCTTGGAGCTATGCTGCACTGTTCTCTTTTTTCACGTCCTACATCTGAACCATCAACCAAACCTGTTGAGTCTACCTTTAAGCTGTACCCAGAATCTAACCACATGCCCCTTTTCTGCTGCTGCCACCCTGGTTCTAGCCACCATCACCTCTTGCCTGGATCATTGCATGGACATCCTAACTGGTCTTCCTGGCTCTGCCCTTTTCCTCTTTAGCTTGCTCTCAACATAGCAGTCAGAGTGGGCCACTCTGTTAGGATATAAATCAGCCCTGTCACATCTCTGCTAAAAACCCTACAATGGCTTGCCTCAGTCAGAGTGAAAGCTGAAAGTCCCTACAGTCACCTCCAAGCCCCACATGACCAGGCCCCTCATGATGGTGCCGATGTCATCTCTTCACCTCCCTCATGCCCTCCATGCCAGCCACATCCTAGATTGTGCTAGGCTTGCCTCCAGTGTAGACCCCTCTCATTCACTGTTCTTACTCTTGAAAGAATCTTCTCACAGTTATCTCCATGGTGACCTGCCTCACTTCCTCTGGTCTTTCTCCAATGTTGTTTTCTCAGTGGGGCCTTCCCTGGCTTCTTATTCAAAATTGCAACACCTGTTCACCTGCTGCTGGCATTCCACAACTCCCTTCTCTTCTCTACTCTTCCCCGTGGCACATCTTCATCTATCATTTCACTTGTTTATTTTATTTATTGTATATCTATTGCCACTAGACTACTAGACTATAAGTGCCATTGAGATGGGAGAGCTCCCTTGACCCCTTTGTGGGACTTGCAACAGGGATGTGGCTTACTTACTTGGATGCCATGCTCAAACCTCTTGTGAGAGGGGGAGCATGCATGCAAGCAGGTGTGGGGCCAAGGTGAGCACTTTTGGACTCTGGCCCCACAGCAGTGTCTAGTCGTGTGCTACAATTAATGCTCTTTCTGTCCATGGATGGCTAAGTGTTAACTAGCTCAGTGGAGAGTCAGGGTGACAGCCTTTTACACCCTGCCCTTTTGGTACCTGGGTTCTTGTTTGGCATCCAAGAAGAATCAGGTCACATAAATGGTTTGAAAGGTGACGAATGTGGAGGATTTTATTAAGCAGTAGAAGTGGGTCTCAGCAGAAGGGGAGCTGGAAAGGGGATGGTGCAGGAAGAAGGCAATATGTCTGGGCCCCAGCCATCTGTGGCCGGGCTCCTTTCTGAAGTTAGGCTGTCTGAAGTTAAGCCATGTCTATCCATAGTCTCTGATGCTCAGTTTCTTCTTCTCCCTGAATGTTCAGCTGCCTGTCTCTCTGCCAGCTGAGGTCTGGGGTTTATATAGGCACAGGATAGGGGGGCAGTGCAGGCCAAAAATATAACATTTGGGTGGGAAAACAGGGATAACTATTCTTATTTAGGGCCACGGTTTCAGGCTTGAGGGCAGGACCTTTGCCTGGGAACCACCCTCTTCTGCTCAGTATTCCCCTGCCTCTTGTCCATATTACCATGAAAACAGGGGCTTTGCCTGTTTGCTCCCTGCTGAATTCCCCAGTGCCTGAGTGCTAACCCCGGTAGACACACTTAGTGCCTGTGTGTGGAATGAGTAAGTTCCAATATGAGTTACAACCAAGGAGGTTGTCTCCTTGTTTTTCACTACTTCTCTCTGACTTTTTATGGACTGTTGTCTTAATCTCTGTAAATGCTTTGTCCTTGAAGCTGGCAGAGCATGGGGCTAAAACCACTGGGCAGCCCAGCAGCAGCCCACATGCACAGTTGGGCTCGCTCATTCACAAGCAGTGTGACTTGGGATAAGTCACTTCACCTCTCCAAGTTTTCATTTCTTTGCTTATGAAATTGAGAAAGGCTGCCTGCCTATCACAAAGGTTGTGAAAGTTTAATGGGATGTTGTATGAAGGATCATCTAGGATAAGGCATCTTTTTCATTTACAGCAGCGTCTGGCCCTGACTCAATGCCAGAGTTTTACGTGTTTGACTTTCTCATTTAATTCTCATCAGATCAATAAGAGATGAACTCATATCATTAAACTCATTTTACAGATGAGAAAACTGAGGAGCACCAAAAAGTTAAGTGAATTACCCACAAGCTAGTAAACAACAGAGCCAGGCTTTGAAGCCAAGCATTTTTATTCCAGTGTTTTCCCAATGTTTGTCCAGTGGAACATCCAAGAAGCCAATGTGCCATAGTTCCCAACAGATTATATTATGAGTTATCTACAAACATTTATGAGTCATTTGAAGATTTGTCTTTACACTCTGATTATAATTTCCACCAGCCCATGCAGACTGTCAAGTAGGTCTCATTTTTTCCTCTTAGAAATGGTAAAATATTGTATAGTCACTAATAAAGAAAAACTTAGAAAAAATTTTAGCATTATCTCTTTACGGTCATTCAAGAATGGTAAGTGTGAGCAGAGAACAATGGTTCTGATTAGTTCATAGTTTAACATGGATGTCTGAAAGTCATATATATGTAATTTCTTAGGATTTTTTTTTTTTTTCTGAGATGAAATCTCACTCTGTTGCCCAGGCTGGAGTACAGTGGCATGATCTTGGCTCACTGCAACCTCCGCCTCCTGGGTTCAAGGGATTCTCCTGCCTCAGCCTCCCGAATACCTGAGGGACTACAGGTGCACGCCACTATGCCCAGCTAGTTTTTGTATTTTTAGTGAAGATGGGGTTTCACCATATTGGTCAAGCTGGTTTTGAACTCCTGACCTCATGATCTGTCTGCCTTGGCCTCCCAAAGGATTCTTAAACTAGTAAATCTAGCTTACTTAAGCAGTATTAGCATCACTATTTTAGATTGCAAAAATACCTTAATTGTGTAGAATTGGCTTATAGAGTGGTACTTAACAAAAATAGGATTCTACCTCTATTTCTATTTTAGCACACTTCAACAAACAGACATGAAAAAATATATTCACTTTCATAGAAATGTTTTTGTTTTGTGAATAGGCTAATGATATGGTAAGGCCCCTAGGATAACTGAATTAATGTTGTTTATATTAGTATTACTGCTGTTTATAAGACGGTATGAATTTGTGAGTTTATCTGAATTGTAGGCCATTCCCATTATTAAAAAATAAAGATAAAACTTTAAGTTACTGTTTGTGAAAACCTTATTGTGCGATGTAGAAATATTGAACTAATATTAAAATATTTGAATGCTTTGATTTCAAGGATTGGTTTAAAATTGGAGTCCTTTTTTATTGATTAGTCTTACATAAATGTAAGCCTTTACATTTTTAACTATTTACATAAGAACAAATGTTATTTTAAATGTACAGAATAGATTAACAGTATAGAAGAGCATTAAGTTCTTCATAGGAACTTTAGAAAAGAGAACTGTATGCTAATTCAGTTTTTTAATCTTCTGTACTCTATATATGCTCTTGGTAATTATGAACTCGATTTTGTGTTTTGAAAATATATGTTCATAATTTAGGTAATTTGCTATTTAAAGCACTAAGTCTTTGATGCCTGAAAAGTAAATGTAAATAGTGATGGTGAAATAGTGTTAGATATAGGGAACTCCAAGTTTCTCTTCAAAGAGTCAATATGTCAATATGTTCAGATCTCTTATTCTTTAATTCTCCATTTTAAAGTTTAACTTCCTGGTTCTCTGCCTCCTCTTGCCTCTAGTTTTGGTAAACAACTTTCCCACCAGTTCTAATCAGTATTTCACATCTGTTCCCCTGGTCACCTGCTCTGACCTGTTCCGTAACCATCCTTCCCACCAAACTACCCACCCCACCACTCCAGCTCATATCCCTGCTCTCTTTAAAATAGCCTATTGGAATTAGCTTAGACTGTGCGGTCTAACCCTAACCAATAGGGGAACAACACAGCAGTAGGGGCTACCTGTGTCAGGAACAAGAACCCCTTCCCCTTCCTTGTCCAGGTGTGTGTTCACCTTTGAGCACACACCTGGACAAGGAAGGGGAAGGGGCTCTTTACTGTGAGACACACCCTTCTATAGAAGTAAATTGCCTTGCTGAGGACATTTATATTTGAATGCTACTTCTTTTGCAGCACCAAAATTTACATATAAAAATAATACTGCAATTAATAGAGAAAAAAATTATTAAAAGATGGTCCATCATAGCTATGTTCAACTAGCACAAAATAAATGTTTTAATGACTGATTAGAGTTATGAAAACAATTTGACCCAAGGTGTGACTTTTGTTCCCAGACTGCTAATTAATGTAGCATTTCCCTAATGTTATCCTGCCCTAACCCTTCAACTCAAACAGGCAGAAATTTCTGTCTTCCCAAAGAAAAAGGTATTGTCAGGCTTTCCTCTGTCTTCCTCCTCCCCACCTAAAGAATGAAACTATATCAAATGTCCCTTGAGATTTTTGTTGTCCCGTCTAACCATGTCCAGATGGTGTTCTCAAGTTTCGTCCTCCTTCTTAGTGAAGTGTTTGTAGTTATTTACTAAGTATGAATTCTGGGCTTAATTGTGTGAACACTCGTTTTCCCCATAAGTTATTCCATGCTTTTCTGCCTTGTTTGTGTTATGGCCTTTCTTTGCTGATGAATTTGTAAATGTGGTTTAATTACTGTTTACTGAAAAATAGCTGCACACAGATCAGTCTCAGTGGGAGACTTAGCCAAAATGTTGAGGCAATTTGGTTGTAGTGCAAAAGCAGCTAATAAATGAGAAGCACTTTTTAAACATCAGGAAAGGCACTTAAGTTTGCTTTTGAAGAAATAATCCTTTATACATCAGAGACTTAAATCATTCTTTAAGAGACTAGATTTAAATGTCAAAATGGCATTTTCCCTCAAGGCCAGGCAAGCAGCAATTTGCACATAACCAAACTGTAATAATGGTGATTTCGTTGAAAACCACACCAAAGAGATATATTCTAAAGAACTCCCCAAAAGGAAAAGTTGAAATTACTTGCAAATTTCATAAAATGTTTCAGAGTTCTATAAAGCTGGGTGTTATGTATAACTGCATGTTTCTGAATTCTGACCTCAGGCAAATTGCCAGCTTAGCAACTAAATGACAGCTTTACAATTCTAATACAAACCAGCCTCTGTAACTTTGTTTTTTTAATCTTCAGGGGGAAAAAGGACAGAGAGGGAAGTGAAAGACATTAGACTGTTCAATTTATAAATTCCATTTGTTCTCCATTTGAGTTGTAGGTTTTTTTTTTTTTTTTTTTTTTTTTGAGACGGAGTTTCACTCTTGTTACCCAGGCTGGAGTGCAATGGCACGATCTCGGCTCACCGCAACCTCCGCCTCCTGGGCTCAGGCAATTGTCCTGCCTCAACCTCCTGAGTAGCTGGGATTACAGGCACACGCCACCATGCCCAGCTAATTTTTGTATTTTTAGTAAGACGGGGTTTCACCATGTTGACCAGGATGGTCTCGATCTTTTGACCTCGTGATCCACCCGCCTCGGCCTCCCAAAGTGCTGGGATTACAGGCTTGAGCCACCGTGCCCGGCTTGAATTGTAGTTTAATTTTGCTTTTGCATAAAATGCTGTTTGCTTGGTTCTGCCTAAAGAGGGAACTCTGGCCCGAGCCTGGTGGCTCATGCCTGCAATCCCAGCACTTTGGAGGATGGCATGAGGCCAGGAATCTGAGACCAGCCTGGGCAACAAAGCAAGACCCCCGTCTCTATAAAAAATAAAAAAATTTATCCAGACCTGGTGGTGCATACCTGTATACCAGCTATTTAGGAGGCTGAGGCAGGAGGATTGCATGAGCTCAGGAGTTTGAGGCTGCAGCGGGCCATGATTACACCATCACGTTCCAGCCTGGATGACAGCCTCAAAAAAAAAAAAAAAAAAGGTGGGGGAACTCTAAAAGTAAGCTCCTTCCTACAGCAGTTGCCCATACTCATAGGTGGAGTGCCCCATACTCCCATCCCTTTAGATGCCTACATATGATCAAGGCAGGCTATGCCTCCAGTGCAGAAGTCAGAAAACAAAATCAATAAACTTGGCAATGAATAAGGCTTTCTGGTCATCATCTGAACCATGAATATTACGGAAGCAGTTTCAGCGGTATAAGATATAAACACCGCCTTGTAGAAGTTTATTTTTAGGCCTCACTAATTCAATATAAGAGATCCTATGCTTAAGTCTTAGCCATCAGATAGTTTTCAGTGTGTAAAATAACATTCTGAAAACCAACCTCGTGCTTCTGGCAAGAGCCTCCTTTTCAAGATTGTTCCATGTTTCCATGTTATAGTTACCTGCCAGTCATTTTACTCAGTCATGGCTTCATTCATTCATTTGTTCACCAAATGCTATTTGTGGTGGGCCCTAGAAAGACAAAGCAACCCCAGTGGAGACTCTGCTTCAAGGGGCTGACTGTGTAGCAGGAGGGAGACAGACAGAAGCAAACCCCACAGCGCATGACATTGCAAAGAAGATTGGCAATCATGATTAAAATGGGGATAGGCTGTCTTTCAGGTATTCTGTAATTTTTCTAAGCCTTGCTTTCAGGTTTTTTTTTTTTTTCCAATAGAGGAAAAATGCAAAATACAGGTGTAGAACATTTTTTGAGAAGGGATTTATCTTGACCACACTTAAATCATATACCTTGGGAATTAGGAACCAATATCATGTCACCTCCTCCAGGAAAGCTTCCCTGTTAGCACTCATGCCCCCTTCCCTAGGCACTTTCACTGAATCCACTGTCCATTCTATGGCATGTCTGTCACATTGTCCCTTCACTATCACCACTGTTCCCTGCACACACACCTAGGTGCCCTTAGGGAGAAGGGACCACATCTTATTCTGCAACCATAGCACCAGAAACACACTGGTAATTGAGAGCCAAAATGTTGAGTCAATTTGTCCCTAGTGCAAAAGCACTGTAAGTGAGAAGCACATTTTATACATTGGGAAAATAAGTTTGGTTTTGAAGAAATGGTGCTTCCTATACTCAGGAAAATAAATCATTATTTAAGGGACTAGCTTTAAATATCAAAGTGGCATTTCCCCCCAAGGCTGAAAATAATTACAGATATTTCCCCACCTAGTAAAAGTTTATCTTCCACACTATATTAAGTTTAAAAATAGATAATGAAAGGTGTGCATTCTTTTTGTTTAATGTAAATGTATGGAAACATATTAACAGCATATATAAGTACACATAGAAAAATCTGGAAGAACACATATCAACATGCTAGCAGTTGATATCTCTAAGGGTTAGTATTTGAAATGATGCTGATTTTTTAATGTATCGCTGTTCTCTTTTACTATTTTACTGTAGATATGTGCTACTGCTATGATAAGGAATCGCAAAGTTATTTGTATTTTAAAGAGAAACATTTAGCCTATTTCATAAGCCAAAATCATAAGATATAATTTATGAAGCATCACCTTTACTATCAAAACCCAACATTGTCAGTGATTTATTACATGCATTTAAATCACTGAACTAGCATGGCGGAGTCCAGTGCTATTAGATAGCTTTGCTTCCGTTTTCCGTCTTCATGTCTGTGTTTATAATACTCAGAAAGTATCCAAGCAGCATTTGACTTGGAAATATTCTAGCAATAAAACCTGCCAAATTCTTTCTCTTTGTCTCTGTCTTCCTCCTTTCCCTAATTTTCCCTGCTAATACTTGGATTTGCTATCAGAACCCCAGCCTTCTTAAATTTAAGCTCAACCTCTGGTAAATTGATGTCAAAATTAAGTAAGCAATTAATTCTCTTTCCCTCCCTCCCTCTCTTCTTCTGCCCCTCTCTCCCTCCCCTCACTTCCCTGTACTTCGCCCTCTCTCTGAGGTATATTTTGCTTTCAGGATGGCTCTATATAAAAGACATATTTGTTTTCTGTTCAGTGATAATTCTGCTGTACATCTTCTACTGGCCTATCTTTCTATTGTTTTCTTTGGCTGTCCAGTATGTTGCAAAATCTAGACAGTGTTATTGGACTAGTATAGAGTTTGTTTGTTTTTTCTTTTTCCCAAAGGAATGATCACAGATTACAAAATGCAGCCCTAAAGAGCAGTTCTACAAATTATATATGTTTTTTTTTTCTATCTGCAGCTGAATTCTTGCTGCCAGGATGGGGAAACAGAACAGCAAGCTGCGCCCGGAGGTCATGCAAGACTTGCTGGAAAGCACAGACTTTACAGAGCATGAGATCCAGGAATGGTATAAAGGCTTCTTGAGAGACTGCCCCAGTGGACATTTGTCAATGGAAGAGTTTAAGAAAATATATGGGAACTTTTTCCCTTATGGGGATGCTTCCAAATTTGCAGAGCATGTCTTCCGCACCTTTGATGCAAATGGAGATGGGACAATAGACTTTAGAGAATTCATCATCGCCCTGAGTGTAACTTCGAGGGGGAAGCTGGAGCAGAAGCTGAAATGGGCCTTCAGCATGTATGACCTGGATGGAAATGGCTATATCAGCAAGGCAGAGATGCTAGAGATCGTGCAGGTATGTAGCCTGAGCCCTTTAAAAAGAGAAGAGCATGTATCTCAAGTAAGAATTGGAAAGTGCACAGCATAGCACAGTGCAGAGGAATCTAAGAAAAAAAATGTCTTTAGGCACTGTAGATGAAAAGTCAAACACTGCAAAACATTTGGAGATTTATTCTGAGCCAAATATGAATGATCAGTGGCCTGTGACACAGTCCTCCAGAGGTCCTCAGAACATATGCCCGAGGTGGTTGGGGCACAGTCTAGTTTTACACATTTTAGAGAGACATGAAAGATCAATCAAATACGTGAAAGATGTACATTGGTTCCAACTGGAAGGCTGGGACAACGCGAAGCCTGGGGCTAGTGGGACTTCCAGGACGTAGGTACATTTAAAAATTTCCTGATTGGCAATTGGTTGTAAAAGTTATGATCAATAAAAAGGTATGTCTGGATTATGATTAGAGGTTGTGGAGACCAAAGTTTTATCATACAGATGAAGATGCTAAGTAGCAGGCTTCAGAGAGAATAGCTTATAAATGTTTCATATCAGATGTAAGTGTTGCTGTTAATGCTGGTGGGCATTTCCTGAATCCCAAGAGGGAGGAGGGTATAGGAGGGTAGAATGAGGCATATCCAACTCTCCTTCCATCATGGCCTGAGCATGTTTTTCAGGTTAACTTTGGAATGCCCTTGGCTGAGAGGAGCAGTTCCTTCAGATGTTTAGGGGAGCATTCGAATTTTATTTTTTGGTTTACAGCACCATGTTAGCTCCTGCTCCATACTTTTGCCCAGTGGTCCTGGCTGCTGTTCGTCAATGGTTTTGTGATCGGCACTGATGTAGATGCAGACACTGGGGCAGGGAGGGACCTTTAGTCCTTGTGGGATGATGAAATCAACAGTCCCCTAAGAACTCAGCCCTGAATAAATAGTTTAGGGAGGAAAATGGACCCTGTCCCTTTTCTGTGGAATCCAGTTTGTGAGAGAGACAGGGAGAATTGCAGAGAACACACAGAAGGCAGGAATTGGCCCCCACCCAGCCCTGTTGACTTCAGTCCACCACATTTGCTAAGGAATGTAAAAAGTGATCATTGAAAGGAAGGTGCTTTGGGGCAATGTTGTTTGGAAAAAGTAAAAAATAAAATAAATAAAGGAAGGTGCCTCAGCCTCGCAAAGGCATTTGCTTCACTGTAAAGCACCTCAGTCCATTCACAGGCCCACAGTGTTTCCAGGCTATAACTATAAGGATACCCATTCCTTACAAAAGGCTCAGCTACTCATGGCTCTTCAGAAGCTTGCAAAGGAGAGCTCGAATTTCTTAAAGTGTTTTCTACAGCACTGAGCCCTGATGATTAATATTCATGACCACAGAAAGGAAATATTGTAGTACCCTGAGGTGACTTCCAAATCATCAAAGAGATTAAATTAAATTTAGAGCCATTTTCATATTAAGGGCTATGTTATTCTATTCTGCTACTTTGCAAACTGACAATTCATGTATTCTGCCACATTCTTATGCTAATCTCCCTGCTTTCAATTATTCTGGATAAATTCGAATTTACTGTAGGATCTTACAGAGCTTCCCATTCTATTTTTTTTTTTTCTTTTTTTCCCTCATTTGTTGAAAACTCACACTCCTCAGGCCTTGTCACTGCCACAGGAAGCTTTGTGCCTTTGTGGGGGCCATCTTTTTCTTTGTTCTGGCTGGTCTGCAGCACTTAGGAGAATGCCCATTTGCTTCAGAGGAGACACTGTCTGTTAAGTTTCTGTTTTGCACCTTTCTAAATATCTGTTAGTGATGAGTTGGGGGCAAGCTGTGGACCAGAACTGTAAACAAATTAAGGTTCTATTTGTTAATATGAGTAACACCCATAGTTCGATAACAAGCCTTGATACATAAATTCTTAACTGAATCCCTGTCCCTCCATGACTCAGAAATTCAAGCAATTTATGAATGTTCACCTACAAACACCAGTAACTGGTCAGGATGAAGACTGGGGTGAAAACAAGTTTAATTAATTAAGCTTGACAATGAATGGGATATAGGACTCCAATTCATACATTTTCTAGTTGTTCTTCCCTGACATTGCTTCCTGTGGTTTAGCTTTGGTATCCACAGAATATTGTTTATAGGGACAAGCTGAAATTTTTTTGTATTTCCTAACATTGATAGAAAAAACTCTAAGATTTATGGGACTACTGTGGATTCTGTGTAGCTCTGGATCATACCGGATTAGTTTCCCTCTGGCAGCTATAACAGTGTTTCAGAAAGCCAGCCGCTTAAAAATACAATTTATTATCTTATACTTCTTGAGGTCAAAAGTCTGAAATCAGTTTCATCGGGCTAAAATTAAGGTATCCTCAGGGGTATGTTCCTTCTGGAGGCTGTTGGGAAGAATTCTTTCCCCTGCCTTTCCCTGATTCTAGAAGCTTCCTGAGTTCCTTGGCCGATGGCCCTCTTCATCCATCTTCAAAGGCAGCAACAGCAGATCGAGTCCTTCTCAGGCTGCCATCCTCTGTGTATGTTACTCTGCTTTTCTCTTCCACTTAAAAAGATCCTGTGATTACACTGGGACCATGTGAATAGTTCAGGAGAATTTTTCCTTCCATCTCAATGTTCTTAATGTAATCACATCTGCAAAGTTTGTCTTCCTATACAAGTTAACATATTCACAGCTTTCAGGATTAGGATGTAGACGTCTTTGGGAGCCACAATTCAGTCTACCACATATGCCAAAATGCAGTTGTGTTCCTTTTTAAGAAAATATTTTTGTGCTATGTCAACATCTGGGTGATTGAGTAAAACCATATGCAGATTTATTTTTAGGACCTCAAATGAACATTTTTGCATTCCTATGTTTGTTTTTTTTATACACTTTTTAAAAAAAATTATACTTTAAGTTCTGGGATACATATGCAGAACATGCAGGTTTGTTACATAGGTATATACGTGCCATGGTGGTTTGCTGCACCTATCAACTGGTCATTTACATTAGGTATTTGTTCTAATGATATCCCTCTCCTTAACCCCCACCCCTGACAGGCCCTGGTGTGTGATGTTCCCCTCCCTGTGCCCATATATTCTCATTGTTCAACTCCCACTTATGAGTGAGAACATACGGTATTTGGTTTTCTGTTCCTGTGTCAGTTTGCTGAGAATGATGGTCTCCAGCTTCATCCATGTCCCTCAAAGGACATGAACTCGTTCTTTTTTATGGCTGCATAGTATTCCATGGTGTATATGTGCCACATTTTCTTTATCCAGTCTAATATTGATGGGCATTTTGGTTGGTTCCAAATCTTTGCTATTGTGAACAGTGCTGCAATAAACATACGTGCGCATATGTCGTTATAATAGAATGATTTATATTCCTTTGGATATATACCTAGTAATGGGATTGCTTGGTCAAATGCTTGCCTGTTTTGATTACTGTAGCCTTGTGGTATAGTTTGAAGTCAGGTAGTGTGATGCCTCCAGCTTAGGTTTTTTTTTTTTTTTTTTTTTTTTGCTGAGGATTGTCTTGGCTATGTGGGCTCTTTTTTGCTTCCATATGAAGTTTCAGGTGGTTTTTTCCAATTCTGTGAAGAAAGCCAATGGTAGCTTGATGGGGATAGCATTGAATCTAAAAATTACTTTAGGCAGTATGGCCATTTTCACGATATTGATTCTTCCTAACCATGAGCAGGAATAGTTATATCAATGTTAAAGAAGACTTCAGAGAAAAGAAAATTACTGTGGACAGAGAGGGACATTATATAATGATAAAAGGGCCAATCTACCAAAAAGACATAGCAAACATACATATTTTGCATGCAAATCCTAAATATATACCCAAATAAAGTGTTATATGTGAAACAAAACTGATAGAACTGAAAAGAGAAATAGACAAATCCATAATTAGAGTTAAAAACCTCAACATACTTCTCTCAATAACTGATAGAGCAACTAGACAGAAAACCAGCAAACAGAGAAGACAACAACATTATCAATCCACTGGAGGCCCACTCCAGACCCTGTTTGCCTGGGTATCGCCAGTGGAGGCTGATGAACAGCAAAGATTTAGCCTGTTTACATTTAAGGTTAATATTGTTATGTGTGAATTTGATCCTGTCATTATGATGCTAGCTGGTTATTTCGCCTATTAGTTGATGCAGTTTCTTCACAGTGTCAATGGTCTTTACATTTTGGTTTGTTTTTGCAGTGACCGGTACCAGTTTTTCCTTTCCATATTTAGTGCTTCCTTCAGGAGCTCTTGTAAGGCAGGCCTGGTGGTGACAGAATCCCTCAGCATTGCTTGTCTGTAAAGGATTTTATTTCTCCTGCATTTATGAAGCTTAATTTGGCTGGATATGAAATTCTGTGTTGAAAATTCTTTTCTTTAAGAATGTTGAATATTTGCCCCACTCTCTTCTGGCTTTTAGGATTTCTACAGAGAGATCTGCTGTTAGTCTGATGGGCTTCCCTTTGTGGGTAACCTGACCTTTCTCTTTGGCTCCCCTTAACCAAAACCTTAGTGAATCCAATGACTATGTGTCTTGGGGTTGCTTTTCTCAAGGAGTTTCTTTGTGGTGTTCTCTGTATTTCCTGAATTTGAATGTTGGCCTGTCTTGCTATGTTGGGGATGCTCTTCTGGATAATATCCTGAAGTGTGTTTTCCAACTTGGTTCCATTTTCCTTGTCACTTTCAGATACACCAATCAAATGTAGGTTTGGTCTTTTCACATAGTCCCATATTTCTTGGAGGCTTTCCTTTTTCCTTTCCGTCCTTTTCTCTCTAATCTTGTCTTCATACTTTATTTCCTTAAGCTGATCTTCAATTGCTGATATCTTTTCTTCTGCTTGATCAATTCAGCTGTTGTGTATGCTTCACGAAGTTCTCATGGTCTCTTTCAGCTCCATAAGATCATTTATGTTCTTCTCTAAACTGGTTATTCTAGTTAGCAATACCTCTAACTTTTTATCAAGGTTCTTAGCTTCCTTGCATTGGGTTAAAACATGCTCCTTTAGCTTGGAGACATTTGTAATTACCCACCTTCTGAACACTACTTGTATCAATTTGTCAAACTCATTCTGCATCCAGTTTTGTTCCCTTGCTGGCAAGGAGTTGTGATCCTTTGGCAAAGATAAGGCATTCTGGTACTGGGAATTTTCAGCCTTTTTGCCTTGGCTTTTCTTCATCTTCATGGATTTATATACCTTTGGTCTTTGCTGTTGGTGACCTTGAGATGGAGTTTTTGCATAGTCATCCGTTTTATTGATGTTGATGCTATTGCTTTCTGTTTGTTCATTTTCATTCTAATAGGCCCTGTTCTGCAGGTCTGCTGGAGTTTGCTGAAGGTCCATGCAGATGTTTGCCTGGGTATCACCAGTGGAGGCTGCAGAACAGCAAAGATTGCTGCTGCTCCTTCCTCTGGAAGCTTGATCCCAGAGGGTCACCTGCCAGATGCCAGCTGGAACTCTCCTATATGAGGTGTCTGTTGACCCCTGCTGGGAAGTGTCTCCCAGTCAGGAGACACAGAGGTCAGGGACCCACTTGAGGAGGCAGTCTGTCCCTTAGCAGAGCTCGAGCTCTATGCTGGGAGATCCACTGCTCTCTTCAGAGCTGGCAGGCAGGAATATTTAAGTCTGCTGAAGCTGTGCCCACAGCTGCCCCTTCTCCCAAGTGCTCTGTCCCAGGGAGATGGAAGTTTTATCTGTAAGCCCCTGACTGGGAGAGGAGGATAAGAGATGCCCAACCCAGAGAGGAGGAATCTAGAGAGGCGGCCTGGCTACAGCAGCTTTGTAGTGCTGTGGTGGGCTCCTCCCAGTCTAAACTTCCCAGTGGCTTTGCTTACACTGTGAGGGGAAAACCACCTACTCAAGCCTCAGTAATGGCAGATGCCCCTCCGCCAACCAAGCTCGAGAGTCTCAGCTTGACTTCAGACTGCTGTGTTGGCAGTGAGAATTTCAAGCCAGTGGATCTTAGCTTGCTGGGCTCCATGGGGGTGGGATCCACTGAGTGAGACCATTTGGCTCCCTGGCTTCAGCCCCCCTTTTAGGGGAGTGAATGGTTCTTTCTTGCTATCATTCCAGGAACCACTGGGGTATGGGAAAAACAAAACAACAACAACAAAAAACTCCTGCAGCTAGCTTGCTGTCAGCCCAAATGGCTGCCCAGTTTTGTGCTTGAAACCCAGGGTCCTGGTGCTGTAGGTACCCGAGGGAATCTCCTGGTCTGCAGGTTGTGAAGACCATGGGAAACGCATAGTATCTGGGCTGGACAGCATTGTCCCTCATGACTTCCCTTGGCTAGGGGAAGAAGTTCCCTGACCCCTTGAGCTTTCTGGGTGAGGCAACACCCCACCCTGTTTCTGCTTGCCTTCTATGGGCTGCACCTACTGTCTAACCAGTCCCAATGAGATGAACCAGGTACCTCAGTTGGAGATGCAGAAATCACCCACCTTCTGTGTTGGGCTTGGTGGGAGCTGCAGACCAGAGCTGTTCCTGTTGGGCCTTCTTTTCTGGGAACCTCATATGTTTATTTTTAAGTGACAAATTTAGGAGCATAATTTAGGCTCAATATTTTATTATCACATCAAAAATCATCTCTCAGGAGTCTTAGGCCAGATCAGAACCCTGACCTTTCCTCATGTTACAGCAGATTGTCTCCTCCCATTAGTGGCCAAGGTCAGCCCACCACTCAAGCAGAAGAATTGTCCCTGCCTGACACAGCTCCTGTCCCTCAGCCCTGCTGGAGACAGGTCTGAATGCCCACACCATCACAGCACAAGCTGTGTCTAATGAGGGGGTCAACAAAGCAAGTGAGTGGCATAACTGATTCTATCATGAATGCTTATATGTGTTTGGCATCTTGAGGCATGGAGGGAATGTTGACCTTATGGATCCATGAATGGGACCACACCACTTTTAGGGAGATAATGTGGGAAGAAAATGGAATTTCATTTGCCTCCCTTCTGTTCTCAAAAAGTAAGACCCTTGAAAGGTCAAGTTTTAACTATAGGATGCTCATTGACTATATGTATACATGCTGTGTTGCTTGATCCTTATGACTCAATGAAAATGATAGGCGTAAACAACATTTGATCATCTGTATCCAAAGCAAAGATGAAGCAGGAACCAAAGGAAAGATAGGTATGTGAGGGTGAGGCAGGAAAATAGGGATCGGAGCCAGGAAATAAGGCCAATTCACACTTCAGCCGTAACAGGAAATATCCTCTCCTCGCCATAAATGACTTTGTAACTTTACTTCATCCTCTCCATTTACATAGGATGTACCCAAAGTAACCAACAGAATCTTCTGGTGGTTATTTAAACTCCCAAAAAATCTGGAACAAGGCCTTTGAGCCTCTATGCTCAGGCCCGCTCCCACACTGTGGAGCATACTTTCATTTTCAATAAATCCCTTCATTCCTTCTTTGCTTCAGGTGTTTTGTCCAACTCTTTGTTCAAGATGCCAAGAACCTGGACACCCTCCACTTTTAACAAGAGTAGCTGTCTTGGACAAAGCAGGTTGATATTGCCTTGCCTTTTTAACATTTCCCTTTTCCTTCTTTCCCATCTCCTTGAGTCACAATTTTCCATCATTGAGCGCCAAGCTCAACTTCTCTTTTTACAAAGGCAGCAGTGTCACTGATTCTGCCAAGGATGCTTATATGTGCTCTGGAATCTTGAGGGGTGGGGATCCATGTATTAAGGGTATAGACCCCAAGGTGAAGTGCCTGGCTTCCAGTCATGATTCTACGCCCTAAGTAGCTATGTGCCCTTGAACAAGTTACTGAACATTCTGGCATCCATTTCCTGATTTCTGGATTGGAACTAATGGAAACACCTAAATGATGGATGATTGTTAAGTGTTAGTCATTACAAGTAAGCTGCCTACAACAGTGCCTGCATGGGCTACTCACTCAATAACTGTTGGCTGCCATTATTACTGCCACAATTTCCAGAGCTGAGACAGGATGTTTTCCTACTAAATAAATGGAGTTCATTTCCAATTTAATGGAGAAAGTAATGGATAGAGTCTTCCATTAAGTTTTCAGTTAAATTTAGTTAGTTATAAAATGCATGTTCACAAAGAAAAGGGAGGTGCCCCACTAAATCTCCAATTGGTGGAAATCACAGAAGAGCTATTCTTGACTTTAGGACTCCTAGCTTCTTTACCTGCTGCCTTTATCAGCAGAGATCAGCCCATGTGGGAACAAACTAAAACTTCTGAGCTATGATGTTCATAGGACTCAGATTAAAGAAATAATCATGTTTCCAGGAAAGAATGTAGTTGGCCCCAGGACTTCCCCATATCTTGTTGATCTGAGCCCACAATCACACATCATGCATCGGGATGGTTTGGGGGACAGTCTGTCTGGGTTTGTTCTTAAGTTCAAATTAGAGCCTTTCTAAAAGAATCCAAAGGTTGACATCACGTTACTCATAACAGTCCTTAGGGTTCTGACTTTAAAGATAAGATTAGAATAACATGTAATTAGCATTTTCACTACTTAGATGTTAATGATTGTTTCAGAAATACTTGGGAGTCCACATATCTGTTGTTTGTTTATTATTATTATTATTATTATTATTATTATTATTATTGCGATGGAGTTTTGCTCTGTTGCCCAGGCTGGAATGCAGCGGCATGATCTTGGCTCACCTCAACCTCTGTCTCCTGGGTTCAAGAGATTCTACTGGCTCAGCTTCCCAAGTAGCTGAGACTACAGATGCCTGCTATCACGCCTGGCTACATACCTGTTGTCTTAGAGCCAGACTTTCCCTCCTAGTTGTGATTCAGGGTTAATTGACATTTTTGATGAAGGCAAGGTGAACTTAAGAACACCCCAGTCTACATTTCATACCTTTTAAATGAGTGAAACCTGAAGGAAGGCATTTGGAAATATACTGGCAACCCACAACAGGAGAATTTTGTTTTGTTACTTTTAGCAGAATGGGAAAAAAGTTTTTCTGATTTACCCCTGTGATGAATGAGGCATACATATCTATATAGCAGCCAGATGAGGAGTGGGGAGTTATGGGGATGGCAGTAGCCATACAGAAGCAGCTTATCCTCCATGGACACCAAATGAACACACAGAATAATCCCCACTCATTTCCAGAGTTCCCACCATGACCAATCCACACAACCAGCCTGTTAGTAGTTCTGCCACCAAGGATGAAAATAAGGGCCAGAGAGACTTCCTTATGTTTTTTTTTTAAAGCACATTCTGAGTACCATTTGCAGTTTTTCCCTCAAAGACCGTTCCAAATAGACACTCTGTCACTTTTAATATGGTTCTTGGAGACCTGAAACACTGTGCTCTTCTGATTCTGGGAGGGGAAAAGGAGGGGCGAGGGGAAGAGTTTCTAGTTCATCTTACATTCACCTCCAAACCCTGTGTAATTCTGTTATGAGCGTGGACCACAGACGTGGCGCTGGAATGCAACTTAGATTTCTTTCCTGGAAAAAACTCTTTAATGCAATTGCTTAGGCTAGTGACTTCCTCCAGGAACTGACTTTAGTGCTTGCTTATCAGATGTTGTTGGGTTTGTTCCTTTCTTATCAAGGGATTAATCTTATTATTGCAAACCACACTATGGCTTAAGAGTTTAAGTCAAATCAAGTATGGTATCTGGCAAACATGAATGAGTGCCTCCTAGCTTCTCATGCTTATTGGCAATCCTTGATGTTCCCTGGCTTGCAGCTGCATCACCGTATTCTCTGCCTCCATCATCATCATAGGGTGTTATCCCTGTGATATCCCTATGCCCAACTTTCTCTCCTTATAAAGACACCAGTCATTGGATTAGGGAGTACGCAAATCCATTATGATCTCATGTTAACTTGATTGCATCTGCGAAGACCGGATTTCCAGACGAGGTCACGTTCATAGGTTTCAGGTAGATCTGAATTTTTGCAGGATACTATTCAACCTAGTATACAAACATTACCTCATTTAATCTTCATGACAACCATAGTAGTCCCATTTTATGGATGAAGAAGCAACTTCCTTCCTGATCTTTATCTCCACTGTGTCCAACTCTTAATGGATCTCTCTATTAAGATGTTGCACTGGTACAAAGTCAATATTCCAAAAACAAATTCATCCCTGCCCAAACCTCCCCACCACTCCCTTTTTTTTTTAATAGTCTTACTATCCATCCTCTAATCAAGTCAAAGACATCTTTGGCACTCCTCCACCATCTCTATATTTAGACAGTCACCAGACCTATTAAATTTGCCTCCTTGGTATTTTTTAACCTTATCATTCCTGTGCATTCCTTCTGTCACTGTCTCATTTCAAGGCAGTGGTGATACTCGTCACTTTTAGAGATGAACAATTAGAAGTTTTCCAATCTTATGTAAAGTGCTATGCAAAGGCAGCTTCAGATGACTCCCTCCAAAGAGGCCTTTACCCTCCTAAACAGTGGTTCTGGAGTTGCTGTGTTTCAGGCTTCACATTTCCAACCTATATTACTATAACTTTTTCCCAGTTAACTATTCTGCATATCAAAACCTACACAAAAGTTACTGACTTAAAACAACAATCATTTATTTAGCCCATGAATCTGATATTGGGCAGAACGGTGGGATCTCATTTCTGTTCCATGCAGCATCAGCTGGGGTGGCTCGAAATTGCCTGGGAGCTGGAACAGCTGAGGCTGCTTGCACGTGGGACCTTCCTCTGTATCTCTGTGTAGTCTCTCTCCTCCGTGGTGGCTTTGGGGTGGCCAGATTCCTCACTTGGCAGCTCAGGGCTTAAAAAGCACAGGTCCCAAGAAAGAGAACCAGGCAGAAGTGATTCTCCTTTTATGACCTGACTTTGGAGGTCACCGAGCATCACTTCTCCCATCCACCCCTACTCCAGGCAGTCACAGAGCTCTACAGTTCACCAAGGCCTCCAGGTTCAAGGGGAGGGGAACTAGAGTCCACCTGGAGGGGGCGGAGGCGAGGTTCTGGAAAATTGTGTGGGATTAGAAATCCTGTTCTGGCCATTTCTGGAAAACACAATCTTCACAACACATTTCTAATAGCTCTTCCTGCCTCCCATCAGGCCCTCTCCCAATTCATTCTTCCCCACTGATGCCAGAGTGATCTTTCAAGACTGAGTATGATCATGTTAACCACGTTTCTCTCCTGCTTAAAATCTTTGAGTATCTTTCCATTCATATTTACTTTATTTATTTTTTATTTTTATTTTATTTTTTTGAGACAGAATCTCGCTCTGCTGCCCAGGCTGGAGTGCAATGGCACGATCTCAGCTCACTGCAACCTCCATCTCCCAGATTCAAGTGATTCTCCTGCTTCAGCCTCCTGAGTAGCTGGAATTACAGGCATGTGTCACCACACCCAGCTAATTTTTGTATTTTTAGCAGAGACAAGGTTTTACCATGTTGGCCAGGCTGATCTCGAACTCCTAACCTCATGATCTCAGCCTCCCAAAGTTGTGGGATTGCAGGTGTGAGCCATAGCGCTCAGCCTATTTTTAAATTTTTTTTTAAAACGGAGTTTTTGGCACAGTCTTGGCTTACTGCAACCTCCGCCTCCTGGGCTCAAGCAATTCTTCTGTCGCAGTCTCCTGAGTAGCTGGGATTGCAGGTGCCTGCCACCATGCCTGGCTAATTTTTGTGTTTGTAGTAAAGATGGGGTTTTACCATGTTGGCCAGGCTGGTTTTGAACTCCTGACCTCAGGTGATCCACCCGCCTCAGCCTCCCAAAGTGCTGGGATTACAGGTGTGAGCCACCAGCCCCCATTCACTTTAAATGACGTCCAAATTTCTTAATGAGGCATGTAACCGCCTCTATGACTGGGTCCCCGTCTCTCTCAAGAATCATCTCACATTTATGGCCTCTGAATGGCTATTTGTGGCCTTTGAATGCTCCATGCCTCAGCTAAATGTCAACTGGAAGATTCCAGAAGGCACCATGGCCTCTTGCATCCCACAGCCTTTTCTCATGTGGGGTCCTAGAGTGCACTTGTACCACATTTCCCTCTCACTCAATGGAGGTGTCTCCTCTGCCCCCCACACCCCAGTCCCACGTTTCACTCTGTTGTTGATCTCCATCATAATCCTCTTATTTTTTTGTTAATTTCAAGTAGATTGATATTTTGTAATCATGAACAACTCCACTACAAGATATAATTACTTTATGATCTCTTCAACAGGGCTTTACCATGTTGAGCGCTGGATATTTTTATAGCTCTATAAATGTTCTTAAACTTTCTTCCAAGACACAGTTAAATTAACTTGGAAACAGTTTGAACTTTGCAGGTCTTGCTTCTCAGATTCATTAGCTGACATGAGAGTAGCTCTCAGCTAGGACTGATTACTCCCACTACTGAGGCCAGACCTTTCTGAATAGCCAGTACCCCACAAATCATGAGGCTCTCCCTCTGACTGATAGAAACAGGCACGCTTCTTGACCTTGTGGGAGGGCCAGGAACTCTTCCCTTTAATCCTTTTACTTGGTTCTTTTTTCCCAGTACTGGTTAGTTTATTCCCATGTGTAGACTGACTGTGCTGAATACTTGAGGGGGACTTGCCACAGCTCTCTGGAGTTCTCTCTGTGCTGCTCTCTCCTCTCCTTCTCTCTCTCTCCCCCCCTTTTGTGTGTGTGTTTGTATGCATGCGTGTGTGTGTGATGACTCACTTTGTTGTCCAGGCTGGAGTGCAATGGCATGATCTTTGCTCACTGCAACCTCCACCTCCCTGGTTCAAGCGATTCTCCTGCCTCAGCCTCCCGAGTGGCTGGAATTACAGGCATCTGCCACCATGCCCAGCTAATTTTTGTATTTTTAGTAGAGATGGGGTTTCACCATGTTGGCCAAGCTGGTCTCGAACTCCTGACCTCAAGTGATCCGCCTGCCTCGGCCTCCCAAAGTGCTGGGGTTACAGGCATGAGCCACCATGCCTGGCCCACTCTCTCCTCTCTGTTACTCTGTCCAGTGATCACTACCCACTTTGGTGTCTCCAGACTCTCGACGCCATCTGCCCATCAGTGAGTCCACCAGGTATCACATGGGTCCCTGCTCCTGGCACTGTGGCTTGGAAACCCTCTCAAGGCATTAGGCTGGGACCAATATAGGACTTACCTCACTTGTTTTCATTTTCTCAGGGATCACTGTCCTTTGTTGCCCAGTTTCCAGTGTCTTGTAAACTGTTGTTTTATGTCTGTTGTTTTGGGGGTTTGTTGTTTCCTCTGCTTCAGGTGGGAGGGTGTGTTCAATCCCTCTGACTCCATCTTAGCTGGAAGCTGCACTCTCTGCTCTCATGCTAATGTGTTTTTGTGTTGACCTGACCTGCTGCCACCTGTCCTGCGAGTTCCTTCAAGGCAGGGCCATGCTGATGCCAAAGGATTTAGTATCCTTTTTGTGCTATTCATAAAGTCCACAAATGTTTGTTGAATAAAGTAAGTGTTAGACTCCAAAACATGCAAAGATAAATAAGACAATATCTGTCTTGAAGAAACTTAGAAACCGTTGGGAAGACAAATTTTATGAAGAAGCATTCTAGGCTAACAATTTTTTTTTTTTTTTTTTTTTTTTTTTAAAAAAAAAAAAGGCCG
>NW_022436943.1:26134064-26154123 GCF_009761245.1 Sapajus apella | reverse complement strand
AAAAAAAAAAAAAAAAAAGGAACAGAACACAGCCCAGATGAAGAGGGAGTGAGAGTAAGAGTCAGTCCTGGTGCAGACAGAACTTTCTTGAGGCACTACTTTCGTAAACTGTTCACAGATGTTTTGTAACAGAAGGGTTCCAGTCAAACCAGTTTCAGAAAACCTGGGTTAAATAGAGTTCCACAGGTGTCTTTTCTGCAGGAATTCCCAGAATCTTTAATATGTTCATGTCCGTTGTGACGTTTGGAGAAAGGGATAAATTAAGCAGTGTTCCCCAATACTGTTTTGATGATGGGATCTCTCTAATCTTAACACATCTTGGAAGACTGACATTTCTTGGAAAGCATATTGGGAGACTCCTTTACAGCACTGTCAACGTGTGATTGTTCAGTCCTCATTTCTGTATCTTCAGTATCCATGGACCTGCTTCTGTGGAAAAGCCTCTTGCTCTTCTGCCATTGGACACCTCAGAACATAAAGTTCTTACTGTGTTAAGGCTCCATCTAACTTCCTGTAAGTCTTCAAGTTATGAAAGGGCATAGTGCTGGGTGATTTTGAATAGTACTGTGTGCAGGGAGTGCAGTATGCAGATATTACACTTTCTCATTACATTTAAGAATCACAGTATCGAGCTGTGTGCAGTGGCTCATGCCTGTAATCCCAACACTTTGGAAGGCTTAGGCAGGAAAATGAATTGAGCCCAGAAATTTCAGACCAGCCTGGGCAACACAATGAGACTCCATCTCTACAAAACATTAAAAATTAACCTGGTGTGGTGGTGCATGCCTTTGGTCTCAGCTACTCAGGATGCTGAGGTGAAAGGATTGTTTGAGCCTAGGAGGTCCAAAACTGCAGTGAGCTATGATCACGCCACTGCACTCCAGCCTGGGTGACAGAATGAGACCCTGTCTCAAAGAAAAAAAAATAAAGAATCACACTATCACAAAAGAACCAATACACAAAGTGGGTCAGTGGTTTCAAACTCCATTTTCAGCAGCAAAAACTGTTTTGTTTTGCTTCGTTTTCTGAGTACAGTCTTACATGGAACCTGACGTGGAACTGGTTGGTTGAAAAGGCGTGGGGCTCCCATTTTTCTCACTCTTTCTCTCTGCCCGTGAAAATGCTTAAAGCACTTTGGAAGAATTCTACAAAAGTATGAAAATTACTGATTTAATTTATTCTTCTAGCTCTAAATAAGAAAGTACTTATGCTATTCCAGAATATAGATGTTCATCTATTTTAAAAGTGTTTCCAGAAAATATTTTCATCCTTCTCCTTTCCTGATTTGTAATATTTTTCTAAGCAAGGTGCTTTTTTTTTTATTATTTTTAATCTGTAATCTAAGGACAACCTTAGATTGTTGTCCTTGACAACAATCAGTCATTGGTGCCGCTGAACTTCTGTGTCCGTAGCCTGCTGTCAGAGAGACTTGGGTGTCTGGTTTCCTGTTAGAACACCCTGCATTTTGTGATGAAATATCTGGTTTCCTTCAGAGAAGTGGTTGAATGTTAACTCCTGGAATTTTGCCTGCCCTCAGTTAATTGCACAACCTTGATCAGTGCATACCTGAGTCCTCCCTTTCCAACATTCCAAGAGATTTTTTCCTTCAAAGAGAAAAAGAAAAAAAATAAAAATAAAAATGTAGGCCACAAGGAAGCTGATAGGGGCTCTGGCCACAGCAGGGAGCTGTCTGAAGCCTGGCTAGATAGAGTCAGTGCTGGGCTTCTGGGTGTCCCAAAGCTCTGCATTTACCCAGAGACAAGAAAAGGAATTTTTCAAGTTTAATTAAAAACAGGATGTCCCTGCTAGGCCTCTCACTGACATTGCTAAAAATAAAGGAGGGAAGTAGCCTGGTCTCTTCACGGTTTAATCCCATTAAATGTAAGAGGGGTGGAGACTGGAGCTAGTAAAAGACATGATTTGTCTCAGATGGCTGTCTGGGGTCGTGTTGCTTTTTCCTCTGTGCTATGCAGTCCCAGATTTCAAATTTCTGTTACAATCAACTGTTGGTTGTTGATGGCATGGGAAGGGAGCAAAGGGACAGACAATCTTGCCACTGTGGCTCTGCAGGGTCGTCACCCACTCGCTCACTCTGGAGGCCACTGGGACTCGTCGCCTCGGCTCTCTGCTCACTGCTCTGGTTTCACCCCTGGCATAGGCCTGGCTTTGTAAATAACCCACTAATTCCTATCTGATCTGAGTGTCACAAAAGAGTCATCTGTGAGGCCGGGCGCGGTGGCTCATGCCTGTAATCCCAGCACTTTGGGAGGCTGAAGCAGGTAGATCACAAGGTCAGGAGTTCAAGACCAGACTGGCCAACATGGTGAAACCAAGTACAAAAATTAGTTGGGCATGGTGGCTCATGCCTGTAATCCCAGCTATTTGGGAGGCTGAGGCAGGAGAATTGCTTGAACCAGGACCCGGGAGGCAGAGGTTGCAGTGAGCTGAGATCACATCACTGCACTCCAGCCTGGGCTACAGAGCGAGACTCCATCTCAAAAAAAAAGTCATCTGTGTGCCCCTTAAAGACCCCACTTCCTCCTCAGACCCACAACACATACAGCCATCATGCCTCTCACCCCATTCTAGAAGCTCTGCATGCACATGTTCACATTGGGGCTTTCTGACTGTTTTTTGTGGGGGAAGTAGTGGGAGTTGTATGTTTTATTAACTGACCCTCATTTCTGTGTGCCAACCCCACTCCTTTAGCTTAATACTGAAGACCAAAACTCCACTGAGTGTGAGAGCTTCACATACATTCATGTGTTTGCTTGAGCCTTCATTAATTTCTTCAACTAAGGGTGTTAAGGGAATAACTTCTAGATTATTACACAGTTGATTTTGCATCACAATCCCAAGAAGAAGAATTTCATGGGCCTCAACCTTAGAGGCTGAAAGTTCCAAAGAGTGCTCCAGACCAATGGGTTTTACTTGCCACCAGGGGACCCAGAGGTAGTCTAGGCAAGGGCTTCCATATCAGCTATCGAGGCATTACTGGGATGACTATACCCATCTAAATGATGATCACTGAAAAATAAGGTGCTTTTAGTGTCCCATGTGAGACCTCCCAAGGCCTGTGCTAGAGGATTGTGAGATATGAAATAAGAGAGAGCGGCCAGGCATGGTGGCTCACGCTTGTATTTCCAGCACTTTGGGAGACTGAGGCAGGAAGATCTCTTGAGCCCAGGAGTTTGAGACCAGCTTGGGCAACATAGGGAAACCCCATTTCTACAAATATTTTTTAAAAATTAGCTGGGTGTGGTAGTGCATGCCTTTGGTTCCAGCAACTTGGGAGGCTGAGACAGGAGGATTGTCTGAGTCCAGGAGGTCAAGGCTGCAGTGAGCCATGATAGCATCACTGCTCTCCAGCTTGGGCAACAGAATGAGACCCTGACTCAAAAAATAAATAAATAAATAAAAATAGGGAGCATATCAGTCTTGTTGACAATTTTGCATCAGAATCCCAAGAAGAATGTCATGGGCTACAACTCCACCACTTAGCACTTAGTAGACAATACATAATTATTAAATAATTTACAAATGACTAGTTTTCTTTTTTTAAATTTTAAGTTCTTGCTTACATGCGCAGAACATGCAGGTTTGTTACTTAGGTATATGTGTGCCATGGTGGTTTGCGGCACCTATCAACCCATCATCTAGGTTTTAAGCCCTACATGCATTAGGTATTTGTCCTAATGCTCTCCCTCCCCTTGACCTCCACCCCACAGCTGGCCCCAGTGTGTGTTGTTCCCCTCCCTGTGTCCATGTGTTCTCACTGTTCAGCTCCCACTTACGTGTGAGAACATGCAGTGTTTGGTTTTCTGTTCTCGTGTTAGTTTGCTGAGGATGATGGCTTCCAGCTTCATCCATGTCCCTGCAAAGGACATGCTCCCATTCCTTTATATAGCTGCATAGTATTCCATGGTGTACATGTGCCATGTTTTTTAATCCAGTCTATTACTGACGGGCATTTGGGTTGGTTCCACATATTTGCTGTTGTAAATAGTGCTGCAACAAACATACGTATGCATGTGTCTTTATAGAATGATTTATATTCCTTTGGGTATATACCCAGTAATGGGATCAGTGGGTTAAATGGTATTTCTGGTTCTAGATCCTTGAGGAATCACCACACTGTCTTCCACAATGGTTGAATTAATTTATGTTCCCACCAACAGTGTAAAAGCATTCCTATTTCTCTACAGCCTCGCCAAAATCTATTGTTTATTTTTTAATAATTCCCATTGTGACTGGCATGAGATGGTATATCATTGTGGTTTTGCTTTGCATTTCTCCAATGATCTGTGATGGTGAGCTTTTTTTTCATATGTTTGTTGGTGGCATAAATGTCTTCTTTTGAGAAGTGTCTGTTTATATCCTTTGCCCATTTTTTGATGTAAATTCTTGTAAATTTAAGTTCCTTGTAGATTCTGAATACTAGACCTTTGTCAGATGGGTAGATTGCAAAAATTTTCTCCCATTCTGCAGGTTGTCTGTTCACTGTGATGATAGTTTATTTTGCTGTGGAGAAGCTCTTTGGTTTAATTAGATTCCATTTGTCAATTTTGGCTTTTGTTGCTTTTGGCATTTTTATCATGAAGTCTACGCCCATACCTATGTCCTGAATGGTATTGCCTAGGTTTTCTTCTAGGATTTTTATGATTTGAGGTTTTATATTTAAGTCTTTAATCCATCTTGAGTTGATTTTTGTTAGTGTAAGGAAGGGGTGCAGTTTCAGTTTTCTGCATATGTCTAGCCAGTTTTCCAGCATCATTTATTAAATAGGGAATCCTTTCCCCATTGCTTGTTTGTGTCAGGTTTGTCAAAGATCAGATGGTTGTAGATATGTGGTGTTATTTCTGAGGTCTCTGTTCTGTTCCATTGGTCTATATATCTGTTTTGGTACCAGTACCATGCTGTTTTGGTTACTGTAGCCTTGTAATATAGTTTGAAGTCAGGTGGTATGATGTCTCCAGCTTTGTTCTTTTTGCTTAGGATCGTCTTGGCTATATGGGCTCTTTTTTGGTTCCACATGAAATTTAAAGTAGTTTTTTTCTGGTTGTGTGAAGAATGTCAATGGTAGTTTGATGGAAATAGCATTGAATCTTTAAATTACTTTGGCCAGTATGGCTATTTTCATGATACTGATTCTTCCTGTTCATGAGGATGGAATTTTTTTTTCACTTGTTTGTATCCTTATTTCCTTGAGCAGTGATTTGTAATTCTCCTTGAAGAGGTCTTTCATGTCACTTGTTAGCAATGTTCCTAGGTATTTTATTCTCTTTGTAGCAATTGTGAATGGGAATTCATTTATGATTTGGATCTCTGCTTGTCTATTGTTAGTGTATAGGAATGCTTGTAATTTTTGCACATTGATGTTGTATCTTGAGACTTTGCTGAAGTTGCTTATCAGCTTAAGGAGTTTTGGGGCTGAGGAGATGATGGGGTTTTCTGAATATAAAATCATGTCATGCAAACAGAGAAAATTTGACTTCTTCTCTTCCTATTTGAATACCTTTTATTTCTTTCTCTTGCCTGATTGCCCTGGCCAGAATTTCCAATACTATGTTGAATAGGAGTGATGAGAGAGGGCATCCTTTTCTTGTGCAGGTTTTCAAAGGGAATGCTTCCAGCTTTTGCCCATTCAGTATGATATTGGCTGTGGGTCTGTCATAAATAGTTCTTATTATTTTAAGATATATTCCATCAATACATAGTTTGTTGAGAATTTTTATCATGAAGGGATGTTGAATTTTATCAAAGGGCTTTTCTGATCTATTGAGATGATCATGTGGTTTTTGTCATTGATTCTGTTTATATGATGGATTACATTTATTGATTTGCATATGTTAAACCAGTCTTGCATCCCAGGGATGAAGCCAATTTGATTGTGGTGGATAAGCTGTTTGATGTGCTACTGGATTTGGTTTTCCAGTATTTTGTTGAGGATTTTTGCATGACTATTCATTAAGGATACTGGCCTGAAGTTTTCTTTTTTTGTTGTGTATCTCTCAGGTTTTGGTATCAAAATGATACTGGCCTCATCAAGTGAGTTAGGGAGGAGTCCTTCATTTTCAATTGTTTGGAATAGTTTCAGAAGGAATGGCACTAGCTCCTCTTTGTACCTCTGGTAGAATCTGGCTGTGCATCCATCTGGTCCTAGGCGTTTTTTGGTTGGTAGTCTATTAATTACTGCCTAAATTTCAGAACTTGTTATTGGTCTATTCAGGGATTCAGCTTTTTCTTAGTTCAATCTTGGGAGGGTGTCTTGGAATTTATACATTTCTTCTTGATTTTCTAGTTTATTTGCATAGAGGTGTTTATAGTATTCTCTGGTGGTAGTTTATATTTCTGCGGGGTCAGTGGTGATATCCCCTTTATCATTTTTTATTGTGTTTATTTGATTCTTCTCTTTTTTCTTCTTTATTAGTCTAGCTAGTGGTCTATTTTGTTAATTTTTTCAAAAAAAAAAAAACAGTTCCTGGATACATTGATTTTTTTGGAAGGATTTTTTGTGTGTCTGTTTCCTTTAGTTCTGCTCTAATCTCAGTTATTTCTTGTCTTCTGCTAGCTTTTGGATTTGTTTGCTCTTGCTTCTCTAGCTCTTTTAATTGTGACATCAGGGTGTTGATTTGAGATCCTTCTAGCTTTCTGATGTGGGCCTTTAGTGCTACAAATTTCCCCCTTAACACTGCTTTAGCTATGTCCCAGAGATTCTGGTACATTGCAAATGACTAGTTTTCAATTCTCTGAACACCACTGGCTGCAAATAAGGAAGGGAACAGAGGTAAATTTGGGAAATGAACATGAAAAGGAAAATCAAATTTAATGTCACTTCCATCTTTTGTTTCTCATTGGAGAAATACAGATCTGTAAACATCATCTGTGAGGCCTCAGTGGTCTGTCCCTGGTTGCTTTAGAGCCACTTCCTGTACCATATGCCCCCACACTCTGTGACCTCCTTGCCATGCTCCCACCCTGGGCTTCCACATGGTGTTTCCCTCACTCTTGACTTCTTTAAGCCCTGTGCTTTGTGTCTTTGTTCAATCGTCAGTCCTCAGAGAAACCTACCCTAACCCTTCTGGCAAAGCCTAACTCTCCCACTGTATCGTCGCAGAAGCCATGCACCCTCCTTTCTAGCACTTTTTTCAACAATGGTTTTATGTTATTTCTTTATTTTACTAATGTCTGCCTCAGTTCACAGCAAAACCCATGAGGGAAAGGTTTAGGTCAGTAAAACAACTACTGGTACACAGTAGTTGTTTATGCACATTTGATGAATGACTGAGTGAGTGGATGCATGAAGAGGCGGTCACCTAAGAGGAGGGATTTCCATAACCTGGGGTCTGTGGATCGGCTGCTAAATCCGCAAACCTCTGAGATCGTCTGCAATGGTGAGTGGATTTGCATGATTTCTAAGGCAAAAGCTCAAAGCTTTTGACACATTAAAAATCTTTAAGGGGTTTCACATGAATATGTTTAATTATATGAAGAGAGGGGGGAGAAAAGAAAAGCGGAAACTTGAAAAAACATAAAAGGATAAAGGAGAACTTTACAAAGAGGAGCAGAGCAGAAGAAAAGTGAGAAAGGAAAAAGAATGAGAGAGGCCAACTTGCGGACAGTTATTCTTGAATGAATTCTGTAAACTAAGTGAGGTTGACTTTATTCAAGACCCTATGTTAGGCACTCTCTGGGGTTCAAAAAATAGCCAGATGTGATTGCCACCCTCACATCTAAAAGGAGAACATCCTGGGTAACAACTCAGGGTAAATGGAATGAAGTGATACAGGAGAGGTTGGGGTAGAACCCTTTGCTAGCTCAGAGGGAGGGAGATTACACATAACAGTAGAAGAAGGAAAGATGATGGAAGGCTCTGGAGTTCAGTAGGCACATTGGGTGGGTTTGAGACAGACTCTGGGAGCCTGTCCAGAGACATGCCTAAGGGACGGGATCAGCCTAAGGGCCAGCACACTGAGTGAGTCCATTTTCATTCTTATTTTGACTGAGATAAGAAAACTTACCCCACTTTATCCAGAACATGTTAGGGACTTCTGGCAGGGTTGGTCCTGAGCAAGACTGTAAAGCAGCTTGGTTGAAATTTCAGTGTCTTTTTCTGCTCTTGCCTTTCCCATCTGGAGGCGACTCCCCGTAGCTGCCTTCCTTTCTCTGTCCTCTCCACCTGCCTTGCTGTCCCTAGAGATACAGAACTTTCTGGAATTTTCTTCCTACTCCCTGGCAAAATCTGTTTTTTCTAAAACTTGTCCCCAGGGCTAAGATGCCCAAAGTGACTCTGATTAGCAAAGTCATGATCTGGGAATAAAAAAATGACTTTCTTTTTCTCTTCCCAAATAAAACTACCTTTGACCACAAAGGCCTTTGGGCCCTTACTGAGTCCCATGTGGAGGTCATGGGAAGTGGAGTGATAGTTTCAGTAGTGCTTATAAAACTCTTTCTACAGAATCCTCTTTTGCCTATCATATCTCATAGCTGTACTCAGTTTAGCTCAGGCCTGAGGTTGTGTAATAACTCAGAGCTCTGATGGCAGGTGGCTTCCATCTCAGGACTACCTGGGAGCTTGCTGAGAAGGACCATGAGACCATGGCCACACACAGGGGAAAGCACTGGAATGGACTGGAAGTCTGCCTGGGGGAAGACATGGCATGCACTTACAGAGTGCTGCATGTTTATCATCCTTGAGGGGGTCATTGTGGACCCTCAAGGGTCCATGATAGGCATCCACTTGCCTCTCTGACCAGAGGAACAGTCATCTTCAGCCTTGCTCCTCAAAGTGGGGACCTTGCTTCTCAAAGCAGTGTCCATAGAACAGCAGCATCACACTGGAGCTCATTAGAAAAACAGACTCTCAACCCCACCTCATCCCCTGGCACTACCCAATCAGATTCTACATTTTAACAAGATTCCCAGGGGATTTGTATGCACATTAACAGTGGAGACGGCTGGGAGTGGTGGCTCATGCCTGTAATCCCAGCACTTTGGGAGGCCGAGGTAGGAGAAGCTTGAGCCCAGGAATTCAAGACAAGCCTGGACGACATAGTGAGATCTCATTGCTACAGAAAGAATTTAGCAAGGTGTGGTGGGGTGTACTTGTAGTGCTAGCCACTCAGGAGGCTAAATTGGGAGGATTTCTTGAGCCTATGAGAAGGAGCCTGCAGTGAGCCATGAGTGTGCCACTACACTCCAGCCTGGATGATAGAATGAGACTCTGTCTCAAAAAACAAACAAAAAACACTAGAGACAGGGGTCTAGTGGGTCTTCCTGCTGGTTGTCCCTCCTGAAGGTCCTCACTGGAGGAGAACAAGCTTTGCATGCCTGGCTTCTTCTACCTGCACCTCCACGTCTTATACCAATCAATAGGGACAGGACTAGGTCCAATGCAGATGGGGACATTCCCTTCCATATTCACCCCTGCATTTGGGAGGCTTAATGAGAGGCCTATTGTATGCCATACTGTCTTTCTGTTTTACCATCATGTGGCTTCTGTCCCCAGGCAATCTATAAGATGGTTTCCTCCGTAATGAAAATGCCTGAAGATGAGTCAACCCCAGAAAAAAGAACAGAAAAGATCTTCCGCCAGATGGACACCAATAGAGACGGTAGGAAATGGGGGCTGCACTGCTTTGCTCAGATGAGGGCTGCTAGAAGGATCGGGGGGGAGTCCAGACTGGGAAATACTGCTCGAGCCCCTTCATGCCAGTGGCTCATCCTCCAAGGATGCTGGGTGGGTAGGAGGGGAGAGGGCCAGGTGGCCACAGGAGAGCTGAGCCCAGAATTGGGGGAAATGCCTTATTTCAAGTCTTTTCTATCCTCCTTGTAGGTCATCTTCTACCTCCAAGAAAATAGAATGGGTCTTGTGGGGCAAGAATGGAGGGACCTGAGAAACCACTGTTAGCGCAGACCAATTCTCAGGACAGGCCTAGGCCACAGCAGGCTGGGTCCCTGCAGTCTAGTTCATCAAAATGGAGAGAGGGTTGTTATTCTGTTACTCTACCCAGATACCGACAACTTTCACTCCAGCTGAAACAGTGAAAGCTGTCTGTTTTTCACTGAAGCAATGAAAGCTCTCGGTATCTGGGTAAAATAACAGAATAACAAAGGGGTTTTGTTGGGGTCTCCTGTGCATGCACTAAGAGAAAGTGGGCTCCCTCAGTCACTGGGGTACCAGGGGTAGTGGTGAGGGAGTAAGGCGCCCAGCAGGTTCCCACCCTGATGGTGCCACCCACAATGCAAACCCAGCAAAGTGAAAAAGAGGGTTGAATTTCAAATGTAAGAACAGAAGGATTTTAGATCTTAGATTGCCAGATAGAATACAGAAGGCCAAATTATCTTTGAATTTCAGATAAACAGAAAATAATTGTTTAGTTTTAGTATGCCAAACTAAAAAAGTCACTTGCTGTTTATCTGAAATTCAAAGTTAATGGGGAGTCCTGTATTTAGTTTGCCAGATCTGGCAACCCTATTTAAATGTTATACCCAAGTTTAAAGTGCTCAGCTCAGGGCCAGGATCTGTAGCCCTTGCTGTTATCAGCAGCTCACCTGATCTGTTCAGAGGCCCCCCGCAATTCTTGTTAACCATGTGCACGTGCACTTGCGTACCCCACCTGGCACTGATCTATAGAACGGCAGAAGCCTTCGCAGTAGAGAGAGCGTCTGTCTCTTTTTGTCCCTGTCCAGATATAGCTGCCTGCGAGTCTGGATTTGTGTGGCACAGGCCAATCTGCTTGCTTTGTTTCCTACACAAAGATGCCATTCCATCCTGTGTCCCCTTATTTGCCTTGATTCACAATGAATAGTTGTGACGAAACAAGCACAGGGTTATTTTAATAGTTAATTAACTTGCTGATGTTAAACTGCAGATTTTACTGGTGTTCAAGGGACCACAATGGGTTTGTGCTGTGCTCTAGGTCCAGACACCTCTGCAGGATAGGGATGTGGGATGGGAGAAGATCAGATGTCGTAGGATAAAGCCCTAACTCCATGTTGATCATAGGCAGTGAATTAGGGGCTTTCCATTGGAACTTTGCTGCTATGGGATCACAGAGCCCTGACTGAGTTACCATTCTCAGAACTCAACTCACTGCTAAAGACCTGTGCCTTTCTAAGGAAAAACCCTGTGTTTAAAATTAAATAATTAAATTTTCAAAGGTTAGGGTGACGGGAGTGGGTGGGAGCCATAGAGGGAAGAAGGAAGAGGGGCTGTAAGTTCACAGCTGTCAGAGGAATCTTAGCCCAACCAAGAGACTGGGTGCTTCAGCTCAGTGCTTGGCTGCTGGACCCCAGGATTTATGCCACCTGCACCCCTCCCTGCCTAGAGCAGAGCAGACCTCACCTAGAGTCTCCTGCCCTTAGATTTCCCTTGCCTGACACTCTTGGAATCTAACCTTTGGCCTCTGATTTGAAGAGAAAAATCTGGGCCCACAGGCAACTTCTCTAGGAGCCAACTCTGAAGCATGCAGACAGTTAACCGGAGAAAGCCAGAGTCCTGCTGAGCTCCAGGTCTGTCCCTGCTACCTCCAGCTGCTGCCTCCCAGAGCCATCCGCTGAGACATTGCAAAGTCTTCAGAGACCATGCCTATACTTTCCTTTGTGCCATTCCAAGCCAGAAGAAGTTATCAACATTGTAACTACGATGTGGACCGGGCAGGGCTCATAAAAAATGGCCAGAATGCAAAGCTTGGAGGGGATCAGCTCTGCAAATTAAAAATAATAAATGCATTTTGAGATCCAAGATGGCTGAATAGGAACAGCGCAGAGGGTGAGTGCTCACTGCATTTCAAAACAAGTTTTCACTGCCCACAGACCAGGAGATTCCTGGGCCAAAAAGTGCCACAAGTTTTCAGCGCAGCATGTTCAGCCAGTGCTGGGTCGGTGCACAGAAACTCACACAAGTCTGGGCAGCTATTTCAACTAGCTCCTGGAATGCCTGAGAGACAGAGCCACCCATTCAACTGAAAGGAAGAGGCTGAGACAGGGAGCCAGGCAATCAGCCTTGGCAGGTACCACCCCCACAAAACAAGCAATCTGAAACACTGTAGATTGAGAGTTTTGCAGCAAGTGCTGCTGGACCCAGGATGGTCCAGCTCAGTGGGGGGAAGGGCATCCCCCACTACTAAGGCATTTCACACAGCAGCTGGGCAGAGCCTGAGGCAGATCAGCAACACCCCTGCTGGCAAACTGTGACTAGAATACTCTGTGTGGGGCAGGGCATCTATGAAAAAGGCAGCAGCACGACAGGAACTTATAAGTAAAGCCGACCTTCCTAGGACAGAGCACCTGGGAAAAGAGGCAGTTATGAGTTCCGCTGCAGCAGACTTGAAAGTAACTGCCCAGCAGTTCTGCACAGAACAACAGAACTCTAGCACAGCCCTTGAGCTCCTATAAGGGACAGACAGTCTCCTCAAGCAGCTCCCTGACCCCCATATACCTAAAGACACACCTCATAAAGGAGAGCTCAGGCGGACATCTGGTGAGTACCCTTCTGGGATGAGGATAGCAGAGGAAGAAAATGGCAGCAACCCTTGCTGTTCTGTAGCCCCCGCAGGTGATCCCCAGGTGAGCAGGGTCTGGAGTACACCTCCAGCGGTCCTGCAGCAGAGGGGCCTGGCTGTTAGAAGGAAAACTAAGAGGCAGAAAGAAATAGCTTCAACATCAATAAAAAGGACATCCACTCAGAGACCCCATCTGAAAGTCACCAACTACAAAGACCACAGGTAGATAAAGCCACTAAGATGGGAAGAAACCAGTGCAAAAAGGATGAAAACACCAAAAACAAGAATGCCTCTCCTCCTCCAATGGATCACAACTCCTTACCAGCTAGGGATCAAAGATGGATTGAGAATGAATCTGATGAATTGACAGAAACAGGCTTCAGAAGGTGGGTAATAACAAACTTCTCTGAGCTAAAAGAACATGTGCTAACCCAATGCAAAGAAACTAAGAACCTAGAAAAAAGGTTAGATGAGATGCTAACTAGAATAAACAGCTTAGAGAAGAATATAAATGACTTGATGGAGCTGAAAAACACAGCACGAGAACTTCATGAAGCATACACAAGTTTCAGTAGCCGAACTGACCAAGCAGAAGAAAGGATATCAGAGACTGAAGATCAACTCAATGAAATAAAACAACAAGGCAAGAATAGAGAAAAAACAGTGAAAAGAAATGAACAAAGCCTCCAAGAAATATGGGATTTTGTGAAAAGACCTAGTTTACATTTGACAGGTGTACCTGAATGTGACAGAGAGAATGAATCTTGGAAAACACTCTTCAAGATATTATCCAGAACTTTCCCAACCTAGCAAGGCAGGCCAACACTGAAGTCCAGGAAATACAGAGAACACCACAGAACTATTCCTCAAGAAGAGCAATCCCAAGGCACATAATTGTCAGATTCACCAGGGTTGAAATGAAGGAGAAAATGCTAAGAGAGAAAGGTTGGGTTACCCACAAAGGGAAGCCCATCAGACACACAGCAGATCTCTCAGCAGAAACCCTACAAGCCAGAAGAGAGTGGGGGCCAATATTCAACATCCTTAAAGAAAAGAACTTTCAACCTAGAATTTCATATTCAGCCAAACTAAGCTTCATAAACGAAGAAGAAAGAAAATCCTTTATGGACAAGCAATTTCATCACCACCAGGCCTGCTTTACAAGAGCTCCTGAAAGAAGCACTAAACAAGGAAAGAAACAACTACTACCAGCCACTCCAAAAATGCACCAAATGGTAAAGACCATTGACACAATGAAGAAAATTTGTCAACTAATGGGTAAAACATCCAACTAGCATCAAAATGGCAGGATCATATTTACACATAACAATATTAACCTTAAATGTAAATGGACTAAATGCCCCAATCAAAAGACACAGACAGGCAAATCGGATAAAAAGTCAAAACCCATCATTGTGCTGTATTCAGGAAACCCATCTCATGTGCAAGGACACACATAGGCTCAAAATAAAGGGATGGAGGAAGATTTACCAAGCAAATGGAGAGAAAAAAAAAGCAGGAGTTGCAATTCTAGTCTCTGATAAAATGGACTTTAAACCAACAAAGACCAAAAGAGACAAAGAAGGGAATTACATAATGGTAAAAGGATCAATGCATCAAGAAGAACTAATGATTCCAAATAAGTATGCACCCAATACAGGAGCACCCAGGTACATAAAGCAAGTTCTCAATGACCTACAAAGAGACTTAGACTCCTACACAATAATAGTGGGAGACTTTCACACTCCACTCTCAATACTAGATCAATGAGACAGAAAATTAACAATGCTATCCAAGACTTGTACTCAGATCTGGACCAAGTGGACCTAATAGACATCTACAGAAATCTCCACCCCAACTCCACAGAGTATACATTCTTCACAGCACCTCATGGCACCTACTCTAAAATTGACCACATAATTGAAAGTAAATCACTCCTCAACAAATGCAGAAGAATGGAAATCATAACAGTTTCTCAGACCACGGTGCAATCAAGTTAGAACTCAGAATTAAGAAACTAACTCAAACTGCACAACTTCATGGAAACTGAACAACTGGCTCCTGAATGTGGACTGGATAAACAATGAAATGATGCAGAAATAAAGACATTCTTTAAAATCAACAAGAATGAAGACATAACGTACCAGAATCTCTGGGACACATTTAAAGCAGTGTCTAAAGGGAAATCTATAGCAATAAATGCCCACCAGAGAATCAAGGAAGGATCTAAAATCGACATCCTATCTTCAAAATTGAAAGAGATAGAGAAGCAAGATCAAAAAAAACTTGAAAGCTAGCAGAAGACAAGAAATAACTAAGATCAGAGCAGAACTGAAGGAGACAAAGACAAAAAACCCTTCAAAAAATCAGTAAATTCAGGAGATACTTTTTTGAAAAGATCAACAAAATAGACCTCTAGCCAGATTAATAAAAAAGAAAAGGGAGAAGAATCAAATAGATGCAATAAAAAATGATAAAGGGGATATCACCACTGACTCCATAGAAATACAAACTACAATCAGAGATTACTACAAACAACTCTATGCACATAAACCAGTAAACCTGGAAGAAATGGATAAATTCCTGGACACTTGCACCCTCCCAGACCTAAACCAGGAAAAAGTTGAAACCTTGAACAGACCAATAACAAGGGCTGAAGTTGAGGCAGCAATTAATAGCCTACTAACCAAAAAAAGTCCAGGCCCAGATGGGTTCACAGCTGAATTCTACCAGAGGTACAAAGAGAAGCTAGTACCATTCCTTCTGAAACTATTCCAAACGATACAAAAGAGGGAATCCTTCCCAAAGCATTTTATGAAACCAACATAATCCTGATACCAAAACCCAGCAGAGACTCAACAAGAAAAGAAAACTTCAGGCCAATATCCATGATGAACCTAGATGCAAAAATCTTCAATAAAATACTGGCAAACTGATTGCAATAGCATATAAAAAGCTTATCCACCATAATCAAGCAGTCTTCATTCTGGGGTTGCAAGGCTGGTTCAACACATGCAGGTCTATAAATGTAATCCACCACATAAACAGAACCAAAGACAAAAACCACATGATTATCTCACTAGATGCAGAGAAAGCCTTCAACAACATTCAACAGCCCTTTATGCTAAAACTCAATCAACTAGGTATCGAAGGAACATATCTCAAAACAATAAAAGCTATTTAGACAAACCTACAGCCAATATCATACTGAATGGGCAAAAACTGGGAGCATTCCCTTTGAAATCTGGCACTAGACAAGGATGCCCTCTGTCACCACTCCTATTCTATATAGTGTTGGAAGTTCTAACCAGAGCAATTAGGCAAGCAAAAAAAATAAAGGATATTCGATTAGGAAAAGAGGAAGTCAAATTGTCTCTATTTGCAGATGACATGATTGCATATTTAGAAGACCCTGTCATCTCAGCCCAAAATCTCCTTAACCCGATAAGCAACTTCAGCAAAGTCTCAGGATACAAAATCAGTGTGCAGAAATCACAAGCATTTCTATACACCAATAACAGACTAACAGAGAGCCAAATCATGAGCAAACTCCCATTCACAATTGCTACAAATAGAATAAAATACCTGGGAATACAACTAACAAAGGATGTAAAGGACCTCTTCAAGGAGAACTACAAACCACTGCTCAAGGAAATAAGAGAGAACACAAACAGACGGAGAAACATTCCATGCTCATGGTTACTAAGAATCAATATGATGAAAATGGCCATACTGCCCAAAGGAATTTATAGATTCAATGCTATCCCCATCAAGCTACCAATGACCTTCTACAGAACTGGAAAAAATCACCTTAAACTTTATATTGAACCAAAAGAGAGCCCACATAGCGAAGACAATCCTAAGCAAAAAGAACAGAGCTGGAGGCATCACGCTACCTGATTTGAAACTATACTGCAAGGCTACAGTAATCAAAGCAGCATGGTACTGATACCAAAACAGACATACAGACTAATGGAACAGAACAGAGGCCTTGGAGGCAATGCCACACATCTACAACAATCTGATCTTTGACAAATCTGACAAAAACAAGCAATGTGGGAAAGGATTCCCTATTTAATAAATGGTATTGGGAAAACTGGCTAGCAGTGTGTAGAAAGCAGAAAGTGGACCCCTTCCTGACACCTTACACTATAATTAATTCCAGATGGATTAAAGACTTAAACATAAGACCTAACACCATAAAAACCCTAGAAGAAAACCTAGGCAAAACCATTCAGGACATAGGCATAGGCAAAGACTTCATGACTAAAACACCAAAAGCATTGACAACAAAAGCCAAAATAGACAAATGGGACCTAATTAAACTCCAGAGCTTCTGTACAGCAAAAGAAACAATCATTAGAGTGAACCAGCAACCAACAGAATGGGAAAACATTTTTGCAATCTACCCATCTGACAAAGGGCTAATATTCAGAATCTACAAAGAACTAAAACAGATTTACAGGAAAAAAACAAACCCAGCGGGGAGGATCCAAGATGGCCGTTTAGGAACTGCTCAGGATTGCAGCTCCCAGTGAAAGTGCAGAGGGTGAGTGGACGCCGTGTTTTTATTGCCCACAGACTAGGAAATTCCCAGGCAGAGGAGCTCCACGGTCACCAGCGCGGCTGTTTCGGCCAGTGCGGCTGTGCCGGCCAGCGCCGCTGCTTTGCCCCGCACGGCTGCTTTGTCGGCGCCCCGGAGCCGCGGTTCTCCGTACAAAATACACCGGTCCGGGTGCCCTTTTGGCTGGCGATTGGAGCCACGGGAAGTCGCCCATTCATCTGTTTAAAAAGGGGACTGAGCAGAGAACCAGGACAGCAGATTCCAGGGGGGAAAAAAAAACCGCCACAAGCCTCAGTGCCGCTGTTTAAGCCAGCGCAGTGAGTGGCCACAGGGGAAAACAAACAGACCCCGGCGCCTCTTCAACAGGCGACTGGAACACCAACTTAAAAAAGGCTCTGAGGCAGGGAGCCGGGTGATCAGGCTCGGCTGGTCCCACCCCCACAAAAGAACGGCAACCAGAAACTCTGGATTGAGACTTTCACAGCAAGCGCAGCTGAACCCGGGATGGTCCAGCTCTGTGGGGGAGGGGCGTCTGCCATTACCGAGGCAGCCCGCCGTTGCCAAGGCAACCCGCCATTGCTGAGGCAGCCAGCCATTGCCAAGGCAACCCACCATTGCTGAGGCAGCCCGCCATTGCCAAGGCAACCCGCCACAGCAGAGAGACTCCGCCTCAACAGAGGCGGGCCACCATCGCCAAAGCAGTTCTAACTATACCCATATAAACAGGACTGCAGGGAAGATCACACGGCAGCTGGGCGGAGCCCACAGCAGCTCAGCAAAGCCTTTATAGGCCGACAGTGACTAGGCTGCCTCCTTGCTGGGCAGGGCAGGTCTGAAGAAAAAAATAGAAGAAGGCGGCAGCATAACGGAAACTCATAAATAAAGCCCTAAATCCCTGGGACAGAGCACCTGGGAACAAAAAGCAGTTTATGAGTTCTGCTGCAGCAGACCTAAACGTACCTGCCCAGCAGCTCTGCATGAACAACAACAGAGTTCACAGCTCACCATTTGAGCTCCTATAAAGAAGAGACTGTCTCCTCAAGCAGCTCCCTGACCCCTATATGTCCAAAGAGACACCTCATAAAAGAGAGATCAGATTGACACTAGGCAGGTATCCTTCTGGGACAAAGATAGCAGAAGAAGAAAACTGGTAACAACCATTACTGTTCAGCAGCTGCTGCAGGTGAACCCCAGGCAAGCAGGGCCTGGAGTGAACCTCAGCAGACCTACAGCAGAGGGGCCAGACTGTCAGAAGGAAAACCAAGAAACAGAAATAACCTCATCATCAACAAACAGAACGTCAATCTGAAAGATTTGAGACCCAATCTGAAAGCCAGCAGCTACAAAGTCGACAGGTGGATAAATCCTTAAAGATGGGAAGAAACCAGCGCAAAAAGGATGAAAACACCAGCGCAAAAAGGATGAAAACACCCGAAACCAGAACACCTCTCCTCCTATAAGGGATCACAACTCCTCACAAGGAAGGGAACAAGGTTGGAGGGAGAATGAGTGTGATGAAATGACAGAATCAGACTTCAGAAGGTGGGTAGTAAGAAAATTCTGTGAACTTAAAGAACATGTTCTAACCAAATGCAAAGAAACTAAGAACCTTGAAAAAAGATTTGACGAAATGCTAACGAGAATGGACAAAATAGAAAGGAATATAAGTGAATTGATGGAGCTGAAAAACGTAACACGAGAACTTCCGTGAAGCATGCACAAGTATCAACAGCCGAATTGACCAAGCAGAAGAAAGGATATCAGAGGTCGAAGATCAACTCAATGAAATAAAACGGGAAGGCAAGACTGGAGAAAAAAGGGTAAAAAGGAATGAACAAAGTCTCCAAGAAATGTGGGACTATGTGAAAAGACCTAATCTACGTTTGATAGGCGTACCTGAATGCGACGAAGAGAATGAATCCAATCTGGAAAATACTCTTCAGGATATTATCCAGGAAAACTTCCCCAACCTAGCAAGGCAGGCAAACATTCAAGTCCAGGAAATACAGAGAACACCACAAAGATATTCGTCAAGAATAGCAACCCCAAGGCACATAATCGTCAGATTCACCAGGGTTGAAATGAAGGAGAAAATACTAAGGGCAGCCAGAGAGAAAGGTTGGGTTACCCACAAAGGGAAGCCCATCAGACTCACAGCAGATCTCTCAGCAGAAACCCTACAAGCCAGAAGAGAATGGGGGCCAATATTCAACATCCTTAAAGAAAAGAACTTTCAACCCAGAATCTCCTATCCAGCCAAACTAAGCTTCATAAGTGAAGGAAAAATAAAATCCTTTGGGAACATGCAAGTACTCAGAGATTTCGTCACCACCAGGCCAGCTCTACAAGAGCTCCTGAAAGAGCCGCTACACATATAAAGGTAAAACAAGTACCAGCTCAACTAAAGGGCAAAACACCCAGCTAGCACCAAAATGGCAGTATCAAATTCACACATAACAATATTAACCCTAAATGTAAATGGACTAAATGCCCCAATCAAAAGACACAGACTGGCAAATTGGATAAAAAAACAAAACCCATCGGTGTGCTGTATCCAGGAAACCCATCTCACATGCAAGGATACACAAAGGCTCAAAATAAAGGGATAGAGGAAGATTTACCAAGCAAATGGAGAGCAAAAAAAAGCAGGAGTTGCAATTCTCATCTCTGATAAATTGGACTTTAAAGCAACAAAGATCACAAGAGACAAAGAGGGACATTACATAATGGTAAAAGGATCAATGCAACAAGAAGAGCTAACGATCCTAAATATATACGCACCCAATACAGGAGCACCCAGATACATAAGGCAAGTTCTTAATGACTTACAAAGAGACTTACACTCCCACACAATAATAGTGGGAGACTTAAACACCTCATTGTCAACATTAGACAGATCAACCAGACAGAAAATTAACAAGGATATCCAGGACTTGAACTCAGACCTGGACCAAGCAAACCTAATAGACATTTACAGAACTCTCCACCC
>NW_022436943.1:26031059-26129064 GCF_009761245.1 Sapajus apella | reverse complement strand
GGTGATGGGGAGGAAGGCAGCAAATCACACTGCCACGTGTGTACCTATGCAACAATTTTGCATGTTCTTCACATGTACCCCCAAACCTAAAATGAATAAATAGGAAAAAAAAAAAAAAACATCCAAAAGTGGATGAAGGATATGGACAGATACGTTTCAAAAGAAGACATATATGAGGCCAAAAAACATATGAAAAAATGCTCATCATCACTGATTATTAGAGAAATGCAAATCAAAACCATATTGAGATACTACCTCATGCCAGTTGGAATGGCGATCCTTAAAAAATCTGGAGACAACAGATGCTGGAGAGGATGTGGAGAAATAGGAACGCTTTTACATTGTTGGTGGGGGTGTAAACTAGTTCAACCATTGTGGAAGACAGTGTGGCACTTCCTTAAGGACCTAGAAATAGAAATTCCATTTGACCCAGCAATCCCATTACTGGGTATATATCCAAAGGATTATAAATCATTCTATTATAGACACATGCGCACGTATATTCATCGCGACACTGTTTATAACAGCAAAGACCTAGACCAACCCAAATGCCCATCGAGGATAGACTAGACAAGGAAAATGCGGCACATATACACCATGGAATACTATACAGCCATAAAAAATGATGAGTTTGTGTCCTTGGTAGGGACATAGATGAATCTGGAAACCATCACTCTCAGCAAACTGACACAAGAACAGAAAATCAAACATCTCATGTTCTCACTCATAGGCAGGTGTTGAACAATGAGAACACATGGACACAGGGAGGGGAGCATTACACACTGAGGTCTGTTTGGGGGGGCCAAGGGAGGGATAGCAGGGGTGTGGAGAGGTCAGGGAGGGATAACATGGGGAGAAATGCCAGATGTAGGTGACAGGGAGATGGAGACAGCAAACCACATTGCCACATGTGTACCTATGCAACAATCCTGCATGATCTGCACATGTACCCCAGAACCTAAAGTACAGTAAAAAGATTCTTTTTCAAAAAAATAATAAAATAAATGCATCGCATCTTCCTCTTTCATGTAGATAAAGTGGGCTTCATTAAACAAGAACTAAGTTCTGGTAGGGAAGGAGCTGTGGCTGAGGGACACGTTTGTTGGTGTTTCTGTTGGGGGAACCTCCCCCACAGTCAGGTTTAGAATAAGTTGAGAAATAAAAGAGGACAGAGGTCAAAAGACAGAGTGACACTGGAGGCTATGGCTTAGTGTGTGAGTCCAAGGGTGTCCTGACAACACCCACAGGCGTGCAGAGCTGGGCAGGCCTGGTGCTGTCCTTGGAGGAGCAGTTGGAAATAAATCCTCTCTGGGGCAGCTCCTTCCAAGGGAAAAAGGGAGGGCAAAGCTGGGCAAAGATGCCCAGCAGTTCCTCCAAAATTTACCAATTAAGTGCATCACTTCACTTCCAGGGGCAGAATAGAGAAAGAGGAAGGGCCCTTCTGGAAGCACCAGGAATGGGGAAAGCCTTGTGGTCCCCCAACTCCTACCTTGCCACCCCCTTCTCTCCACAAGTGACAGAACGGCCTTCCTGGAAGAGTTCCGCACGTGCTCCAGCATATGCAGAAAGGAAAGGTCACCGGGGTTGGAGTGGGAGCCCCAGCTGCTGAGCCTCCCTCCTCCAGCCCATCAGGGTAGCAGGGGGGGCACCCTGATTGAAAGGCAGAAACCCATGGGTTACCCTCTGCCTTGAACACATACCCTGCTCTTCTCCTGACCTCAGATGGAGGCATAGCTGTCTTCCCATGGTGTCTGAATGCATAGATACTTATGTCCATGGCTTCTTCCCCAAGATAGGATGAGCTCTTGCAGCAAACCTAAGAAAACAGAGTAGCCTGAAGAACATGAAGTGGCTCAGAAGGCAGGAGGGCCACTTATTTTACAAATGTGAGTGAGCGTCTCCAGGGCACCTGGAACCAGGAGGTCAGGGACCAAGTCAGCGTCATCTACCACCCTCTCCTCAGCCCCAGGCCCAGGGCCAGGCACACAGTGGGCTCTCAGGCAGCGGTGTTTGGTTGCCACATGCACTGTCCTAAGTGCTGGCAAAGCCATGGTGAATGAGGTGGCAGAGTCCCTGCCTCATGGGTCTTATACTGGAGGGTCCCTGGGCTCTTCCCTGGGACAGGTGAATGCTGTGTGTCACAGCAGCGGTAAGGCTGCAGGCAGAAGGTGAACAGATGCGGCCCAGCATATAGTGGGAAGGGTGTAAGCTCATGCAGCTGCCACCAGCCACCACTCACCTGTCCTCTTGCTTCCTAGGAAAACTCTCCCTGGAAGAGTTCATCCGAGGGGCCAAAAGTGACCCGTCCATCGTCCGCCTCCTGCAGTGCGACCCGAGCAGCGCTGGCCAGTTCTGAGCCCTGCACCCATCAATCGAATCTTAGAGCTGCTTGTGTTCCCTTTTGATTCTTCAAGTTGTTTTTTTTGTTTGTTTTTTTTTTTTTTTTTGCCAAACAATATCAATGGTGATGCTGTCTCCTGTGCGGTCAGATGCGCCTTCCTCCGTGACGCCTTCAGCTTCTTTTGTCGTGGATGCTTCGTGGGAATGCCCAGAGCCCCAGTGTGCTTGTGGAGAGCATGGACAGACTTCGTGGTGTTCATTGTTTGACGATTTTTAATCATTACTATGATTTTTTTATTTTGATTCTAATGTCTCTGTTCTAAAACCTAAGACTCGAGGGTGTGGGCAAAAGAAGGGAAACCCATCCAGTCCCATGATTCTGTTGCAAGCTTCAAGGGGCTTTTGTTTGAAAGACAAAACTCCTCACCTGGGTCTGTTGTCACACATGCCGTAGGGGTAATGGATGGTACTGGATGCTGGATTCCCCAAGAACAAGTTACCCTCTGGGGTGAGGCTATTCAAGGGAGCTGGGACACTTCCCCACGGGGGCCCGCTCCACCTTCTTCCCCAGCAGGCTGTAGTTTTTAAGCTGTGAACATTTCAAGGTAAATTAATAGACGAGTAATAGAGGAGAGGAAAAAGATGGCTCAGCTATTTTTTCACAGGTTTACACTAGTTGAGCTAATATGCGTGTCTTTGGAAATTAAACACAAATGGTAACATATTCCAAAACCAGACCCATCTTGTTGCCTATTGTGATAAAATTAAAAGACTGCTGTATATAAAATATTGGGTATTGCAGACCAAATTAAGTGTTTTGCCTTGTTTAAATGAAATGCATGTTTAGTGAGCACTAATACAATCTTATTCCAGAAGACTGTTTTTAGTAGCTTATTGTGAAGTAAGCCAACTATAATGAATGTCTATGTCTTGTTTTGACGTCATATCTGTCTTTGCACAAATGTACCAATCGACAAGTATATTTTATATATTCCATAAAAGTACAAAGTAACCCTGACTAGGGCCCAACCTGAATTTTGAATGCATTTCCAGAGTGGCTGTGCCTCGAGGGCAGATGCAGAGCAGGTGGTAGTGGGACAGGTCCATTGGAGCACAGGGAGGTTAACATTGTGACAGGGGCCTGTAGGGTGGTTTGCCTCCCAGGCCCTGCAGCCCACTGACAGCATTAGACTGGAGGGGTAGTGCTTTTCTGAGCAGATTGATATACTCTGCAGACTCGAAGAAAATTGCATACATTCTTGGGACTTCCAAATGGTTTAATCCATGTGTATGGTTAGGGAGCCATGTCTGGAATATTCCATTTCTGTGGCTCTGTTTTCAAGAGATGGAGGTTGGGCAGTCATCAAATTCATCATAAAGACATAAGCAAGTGCATCTGTGGTTTCCAAGGCCCCGCTGTGGAGAATCCAAAAGTATTTTCCATTGCTGTGCTCTTTGAATGCAGACTTCTATTTCCAGAAGTGACAGCACAAGCCTGAGTTGCTGTTTGGTCTGGTGACCTCATACACACTGATTTGAATTGAAAGCTAAGAGTAAAATTGCTGGTTACAGGTAAGTCGTACTGTTGCAAGTAGTTGGCAAGGGGAAGCCCAAATACTCAAGGTTGTTGATGGGAACTTTGTCCCTAAGAGAAGGCAAAGAGGTCTCCAGTAGGTATATTTGCTGCCAAGCTGCTTCCCAAAGGACAGGAGCCACAGGAAGAGACATCGTAACCAGGAGAAAAATGTGCCTAAGCATGATGATCTCCAGGTTTCTATATATGATTTGAATGTGCTGTAATTGGTAGCAAAAATCCAAATTTGTATGGTAGACCAAAAAGAACCAAATCTGTAGGGTGAAATTTTGAGAATTGGACTCTGTAAAAATAATCCTAGTCTTCCCCCAGGGGTCAGTTCCTCACAGTGTTTCTGTACCAAGACTTGCCAAATTCCGCCATGGCCAAGTGTTAAAATCTGTTTTTGAAAAATAGCGAATTAACCTAAGACATGGAAGGCAGACTGGGTAAGGGGACCCAGCATGCCCTATTGGCAGTGCTCAAGAGTTACATCCCACCTTTCCTTTCTCTGGATCCAAGTCCTAATTCCTTCAATTCTCCTTTGGGTAGGTGGAATCAGGTAATGTTTTGAGAAACTGCCTGGGCTCTGCCCTTAATCATGCAATCTCGTTGAGCCAGACCCACTCTGTTCCTTGGAACCTAGAGCTGGAGTGAGGAGTAGAGGTCTCCAGCTATTCCGGAAAGAAAAGAGAGCCACATGCAGGCCGATGAACGCCGACACTTCCAGAATGTATGGAAATAGTCCCTGTCCTGGCCTCCCGCTGACTCTTTCTATATTTGCTGGAAGGTTGTTTTTCTCCTTCCCCTTCCCAGGGAGGCATGGCTAATCCAATGCACTCAAGTTTGGCCAAGGGACTCCACAGCATCCAGAAGGCTGCATGCCTCAAGGTTTATGTCACTCCTGTGCTGGGCTGTTCATTGTCATTGCTGTGTTCAAGGACCTTTTGAAATGAAGCCTGTTCCGTTCTGAATAAAACCAGTCTGTGATGTTCAAGGGACTGAAATAAAGTGGCTTACAATCTGAAGGAGTCCACAGAGTGCTCGATTGTTTGTTTATATGTCGTTCGGAGTGGGAGGGGGCCTGGGGGTGCTGTCCCATTCCATCAGTATGCCCACAGTGAATTTAATAATATATAATTTGTAAATCATAGCCTACAGAGTGGCCTATGTGTCAGTTGACTGTGTAGCTCTTGCCTGGCATTAAAGCATGTTTTCGATTTAACATGATTGTCTGGAACATGAGATTTTCATGCCTAAACTGCTGTCCCAGCTGAATCTGTGCCTTACTGAGGCTCTAGCTTCTGATACTGGCTGCCTCCTAGGTATTCCTCCTGCCTAGACAACACAAGGAACCAAGGTTTGTGACTGGGGGATGAGAGAGGCTGCTGACCCCAAACTTTTGTCCAAAAGCGTCCCTGGTCTTCATACAAGCTTCTTTACTTCTCTCCCTTCATGCTCTTCACTTTCTTCCCATCTGCTCTCCTTCCTCAAACTAGAGTCCAAATATTAGGTACAATAAAGGAAGAAACTGAAGCAACCTCCTCTTCAGTGGGAGCTGGGTAATCTTCAGGAAATTAATAACCTCTTCACCCCTCTCAGCCTGAGAAGATTCAGTGAAAAAGATGACATAAAGTAGAGCCTACGCTCTGCAAGCCAGTTCAGATAGATCACAGTGTTGGCTTTTGTTGCTGTCACTGGCCTTGCCTTCAGCACAGGAGGCCATTAATGTAGAGAAAAGGAGCAACCAACTTGCTAACCTGAGTGTTAGCTAAGGGAGAGCCAACTAGATCTTGTGTGGGAGTAGAGTTGCCCTCGAGGGAGTCTTTTCCTTCTGCACACAGTTGTCCACTAAGGACCAGTGATGGCCCTGACACCTGAAGTCCTGAGCATGAATAACACAGTCTGATCCTGAGAAGGTGGCTGGGTGTCTCCAGCCTGATCAGGAGCCTGCCTATCAGCAACCTGGGAATTTGCAGCCAATTTCCAAACCCGAGGGTCCTATTTTCAGGGCATTGTCCTGCTGCCCCAACCCGGCTGAGTCCTCGCACATCCTAGTTCGGGATCCACCAGCCAAAAAACAGTCCAAGGGTTCTTCCAGTCAAGGTAGAATGGAGAGCACAAAAACTGCCTTTGAAGGAATGGAGATCCTTCTCTTGCCTCGCTTGTCTTTGCCAGAAGTATGCTGAACACTTCCCTGAAATTTTCTGATGTTGAGGTGGCCAAAGAAACAAGAGATAAAAAACATTGAGTCTTATATTTCTAAGTCAGTAGAATATCAGTCAAATCCACCTTGAATAGATTATCACATAGGGAAAAATGTTGAGGCTGAGGGTATCACCAATGATCTATTGATTTAAAGCAGGGTTCTCTACAATTAAATGCTGACCACATGTCCAGGACTTAGATCGTGGGCACCTGCTGTACTAGGTGCTAATGTACAATGCATGGTCCCAGGCCCCCTTGGGGATGCACACAATGAATACTCTGAGAGCATCCCAGCCTTATTTCATGACTTCTTTTCTCAACACTATTCTAGGACATGGCTGACATGTTAATAGTACTCTAAAAGAAACGATGAAAATGCTTCAAAGTGCAGGGGTAGCTAGGCCTCCCCACCCTTATTAAATACTCACCTCTGCTACCAATACATAATCCTCATGAAGACAGGTAAAGAGACTGTCTCAAGATGTATTTTGTTTCCAATACCAGTATTTAATCACTTCATTGGATTCCCATTGAGTGTCCAGTGGTGGCCAAACACAGAACCAAGCACTACATACAGTCTTGGAGGTATGCTTGGGGGTGGGGATGGTTGGGGTTATTAGCAAAGAAGGAGGAGACTAAGCTCACAGCCAATGCCTCGAAAACAATTACAAAGTAGCTTACACCATTGTCCCATGGCAGAACAGAAATCAATTTCTTTCCTCAGTGGTCCATCAGGAGTCTTTGCTGCCAGGGATCAAGCGGATCATGTTCAATTTGGTGCCTTTTCGCCATCTTCTTCCTCTTTCTTGCTTCTTCTGGCTGATCAGAGGCCCCACTGTAGAATTCCTGAGTTTCCAAAACAAATCTCATATACTCTGAGAGAACTCAGAGATGTGCAGGGATGAAGGACTCCTGGGGCAAAGGGCATGTTGTACTAGGGTGATAGTGCAGAAAACCCACTCAGGGAAGTTAAATGCAGCCTGGCTGGCTGTTTAGTGGTGACCTTTTTTTTTTTGAGACAGATTCTCTCTCTGTCACCAGTCTGGAATGCAGTGGTGCAGTCTTGGCTCACTGCAACCTCCGTCTCCTGAGTTCAAGCAACTCCCCTGCCTCAGCCTCCAGAGTAGCTGGGACTACAGGTGCGTGCCACCACACCTGGCTAGTTTTTTGTATTTTAATAGAGATAGAGTTTCACTGTGTTGGCCAGGATGGTCTTGATCTCCAGACCTCGTGATCCACCCGTCTCGGCCTCCGAAAGTGCAGGGATTACAGGTATGAGCCACCACACTCAGCCAGAGACTTTTTTAAAGAAGGGAATAGGCCGGGCGCGGTGGCTCACACCTGTAATCCCAGCATCTGGGAGGCCAAGGCGGGTGGACCACGAGGTCAAGAGATCGAGACCATCCTGGTCAACATGGTGAAACCCCGTCTCTACTAAAACTACAAAAAATTAGCTGGGCTTGGTGGCACGTGCCTGTAATCCCAGCTACTCAGGAGGCTGAGGCAGGAGAATTACCTGAACCTAGGAGGCGGAGGTTGTGGTGAGCCGAGATCGCACCATTGCACTCCAGCATGGGTAACAAGAGTGAAACTCTATCTCAAAAAAAAAAAAAAAAAGGGAATAATTTCAGAAGGAAGGTACCAGCTCCTCTTTGTACATCTGGTAGAATTCAGCTGTGAACTATCTGGACCTGGACGTTTTTTGGTTGGTGGGCTATTAATTGCTGCCTCAACTTCAGCCCTTGTTATTCAATACAAAGAGAGGGAATCATTCCCAAATCATTTTATGAGACGAACATCATCCTGATATCAAAACCTGGCAGAGACTCAACAAAAAAAGCAAACTTCAGGCCAATATCCATGATGAACATGGATGCAAAAATCTTCAATGAAATACTGGCAAACCGAACGCAACAGCACATCAAAAAGCTTATCCACCACGATAAAGTAGCCTTCATTCCAGGGATGCAAGGCTGGTTCAACATACGCAAGTCTATAAACATAATCCACCACATACACAGAACCAAAGACAAAAACCACATGATTATCTCAATGGATGCAAGGAAGGCCTTCAACAAAATTCACCAGCAATTTATGCTAAAAACTCTCAATAAACTAGATATCAAAGGAACATATCTCAAAACAATAAAAGCCATTTACAACAAACCTCCAGTCAATATCATACTGAATGGGCAAAAACTGGGAGCATTCACTTTGAAATCTGGCATTAGACAAGGATGCCCTCTGTCACCACTCCTATTCTATATAGTATTGGAAGTTCTAGCCAGAGCAATTAGGCAAGCAAAAAAATAAATAAATAAATAAAGGGTATTCAATTAGGAAAACAGGAAGTCAACCTGTCTCTATTTGCAGATGACATGATTATATATTTAGAAGACCCTATCTTCTCAGCCCAAAATCTCCTTAAACTGATAAGCAACTTCAGCAAAGTCTCAGGATACAAAATCAGTGTGCAGAAATCACAAGCATTTCTATACACCAATAACAGACTAACAGAGAGCCAAATCATGAGCAAACTCACAATTGCTACAAAGAGAATAAAATACCTGGGAATACAACTAACAAAGGATGTAAAGGACCTCTTCAAGGAGAACTACAAACCACTGCTCAAGGAAATAAGATAGAACACAAACAGAGAAACATTCCATGCTCATGGTTATGAAGAATCAATATCATGAAAATGGCCATACTGCCCAAAGGAATTTATAGACTCAATGCTATCCCCATCAAGCTACCAATGACCTTCCTCACAGAACTGGAAAAAACTACCTTAAACTTCATATGGAACCAAAAGAGAGCCCGCATAGCCAAGGCAATCCTAAGCAAAAAGAACAAAGCTGGAGGCATCATGCTACCTGATTTCAAATTATACTACAAAGCCACAGTAATCAAACAGCATGGTACCGGTACCAAAACAGACATACAGACTAATGGAACAGAAGAGAGGCCTTGGAGGCAATGCCACACATCTACAACAATCTGATCTTTGACAAACCTGACAAAAACAAGCAATGGGGAAAGAATTCTCTGTTTAATAAATGATGTTGGGAAAAGTGGCTAGCAGTGTGCAGAAAGCAGAAACTGGACCCCTTCCTGACACCTTACACTAAAATTAACTTCAGATGGATTAAAGACTTAAACATAAGACCTAACACCATAAAAACCCTAGAAGAAAACCTAGGCAAAACCATTCAGGACATAGGCATAGGCAAAGACTTCATGACTAAAACACCAAAAGCATTGACAACAAAAGCCAAAATAGACAAATGGGACCTAATTAAACTCCAGAGCTTCTGTACAGCAAAAGAAACAATCATTAGAGTGAACCAGCAACCAACAGAATGGGAAAATTTTTTGCAATCTACCCATCTGACAAAGAGCTAATATCCAGAATCTACAAAGAACTAAAACAGATTTACAAGAAAAAAACAAACAAACGACCCCATCCAAAAGTGGGTGAAGGATATGAACAGGCACTTTTCAAAAGACGACATATATGAGTCCAACAAACATAAGAAAAAATGCTCATCATCACGGTTAGAGAAATGCAAGTCAAAACCACATTGAGATACCACCTCATGCCAGTTGGAATGGTGATCATTAAAAAATCTGGAGACAACAGATGCTGGAGAGGATGTGGACAAATAGGAACACTTTTACAGTGTCGGTGGGAGTATAAATTAGTTCAACCATTGTGGAAGACAGTATGGTGATTCCTCAAGGACTTAGAAATAGAAATTCCATTTGACCCAGCAATCCCATTACTGGGTATACACCCAAAGGATTATAAATCATTCTATTATAAAGACACATGCACACGTATGTTCATTGCGGCACTGTTCACAATAGCAAAGACCTGGAACCAACCCAAATGCCCATCAAGGATAGACTGGACAAGGAAAATGTGGCACATATGCACCATGGAATACTATACAGCCGTAAAAAACTATGAGTTTGTGTCCTTTGTAGGGACATGGATAAATCTGGAAACCATCATTCTGAACAAACTGACACAAGAACAGAAAATCAAACATTGCATATTCTCACTCATAGGCAGGTGTTGAACAACGAGAACACATGGACACCAGGAGGTGAGCATAACACACTGAGGTCTGTTTGGGGAGGCCAAGGGAGGGATAGTGGGGGTGTGGAGAGGTCAGGGAGAGATAACATGGGGAGAAATGCCAGATGTAGGTGACAGAGTGATGGAGACAGCAAACCACATTGCCATGTGTATACCTATGCAACAATCCTGCATGATCTGCACATATACCCCAGAACCTAAAATGCAAGGAGAACAAAAATAAATAAAAAAAGAAGGGATTGGCCCCGCTCCAATCTTCCCTTAGGAGAACCTGCAGCTGGGAGCAGAGCGGCTTGCCAGGCTCCAGCTGCGATGCCTGTGGAACCCCTCTAAGCTACACTCTCCCAGGAGGTCAATGGCTGCACACAGCAGGGGTGTTAGGACTGTGGCTGCCTGTGGCAGGGGCATTAGGACTGGCTCTTCTTGCCTAGAGTGGGACTCCTCTTGTGGGCGACCATTGCCTGGGGCTCCCCACTGACCTGGCTGAAACTTTCTGGGAACTGTGTTGTGGACCAAGGCTCTTCCCACATGGACTTCCTCCAATAAGTCTGCTGAACTTGTAATCCCATCATGGCATCTACATCTTGCAGGACCTCAAGTGACACAGTGGTCATGCCTTTTTGCCTTCCCGTTCACTTCCCAGAAACAGAGCTCCAACCCTCGAGTTGGCAGCCTTCCCAAAGTGAGGATCATGGTGGTGATTTCTCATCACATCCAAAACGTCTAAAGATAAGAGGGGTTTGTGTGCCTTAGGACTAGGGAGATAACAGCCCTGACTCTCCTAGGGCAAATGTTTATCATTTTGCTGACAGACACCGGATCACTATCCTTTTGCACCACACCTCCTATGGAGCAGACTGTGTCTAACTTGCCTCTCTCTCCAGCACATGATGAAACATCAGGTCCACAGCAACTGAACTGAATCAGTGTAGGGAGTGGAAGGCAAGAGCTGGTACTGGACTTCACAACACTCACAATTAGCCATCATCGCCTATCCAACCAGCATCTCATTCCAGGGAGCTGGGTGGCACATGTGGTAAGTACCTGACAGCAGGACCATGGCTGCCACAAGCCAAGGGAGAGGCTGCCTCTGGAGACGTGGAGACCAGCTTGTGTTCTCAGCTGGACCTAGTTAGGCAGCTGGGGAGAGCACGGAGACCTCCTACTGAGGCTGTGGAACAGTCATAATAACAAGCCTTGGGGCCCATTTCTATTTTTGCTTTTTGAAACAAAGTCTCACTCTGTTGCCAGGCTGGAGTGCAGTGGTGCAGTCCTGGCTCACTGCAACCTCCGCCTTCCGGGTTCAAGCGATTATCCTGCCTCAGCCTCTTAAGTAGCTGGGATTACAGGTGTGCACCATCACGCCCAGCTCATTTTTGTATTTTTAGTAGAGACAGGGTTTCACCATGTTGGCCAGGCTGGTCTCGAACTCTTGACCTCAGATGATCCACCCACTTCGGCCTCCCAAAGTGCTGGGATTACAGGCGTGAGCCACCGTGCCTGGCCCTTGGGGCCCGTTTCTAATCACAGGATCTCTCCTGAAGCCTCCGCAGCAAGTGCTTCCTCCAGCCCCCCACTTCCCAGCCCCTGGTCTAGGCATGGAAGCTGCTGTAGATGCCAGTGGGCTGAAGTCGGTCAAGGAGGCTTCCTGAAGGCTAATGTTTAGCCAGGATTTGAATGCTGTGGACATAGATACACAAAGAGATGAGAAGATGTAGAAGAATGTAGAAACGCTACTTTTTTGGAACAGAGCTGCTCTTGTGAGGTAATCATGGACAGCGGTTAAAGGAATGTGGGTAGCTCCACAGAGTGGGGCCCACCAAGGAAACCCCAGCAGGTACTGGCATAGTCCATTCACGAGTTCACATTTGAGCCAACCGATTTTAGGGAGCTTGTGGGTTCCAGGGCCAGAAATTGTGAGAAAACTAGAGTTTCAGCCACATGGTTTCAGCCTCCACGTGTAGGCTGGCGCAGGTGAACTAAAGAAGCAGAAAGCTTTCTTTGGGAATTCAAGGGCAGGCGAGCCTGCCTGGGAGTGAGGATGGGCATAAGCAAATGCATGGAACGAACTCCCTGCCCCGAGAGACTAGAAAGGATAACCACCCTGGGGAGGCTGCCGTGTTCACACGGAAGCCTTAGAAGGTCTTCAGCCGTTTTCTCATTTAACACTGGGGTGAACACGGCAAAGTAACTTTAACAGGAAATGCCCATGACCTGAAGGCAGGGTGGGCAGCTAGAATTTTCCCACGTCACACAGAAACCGCTCTCCAACCAGGTAAAAATGCCCAACACTCACCTCGCAGAAAGCACCAGACACTGTCGTTTTACTCTGTTATGAATATTTATTTTTTTCTTCTTAAAAATGTACAAAAAATAAAATAACTGTATTTATATAGATTCCCCCTCTCCCATTTACAAAACTATTAAGTTACATTTACCTTTTTTTTTCTTTCTTTTTTTTTTTTTTTTTTAACATGAGAGCAAACTGTACATATATCAATCTCCCTTGCTTGTCTTTAAGAAAGGGCCGTTCATAGCATTTGGCACAAACCCTCTATTTCTGTTGCATTTTCATGATTTTAAATAAGAAGGAAAATAAACGTTTGAGTTATTTCACGCCTCCTAAGTTTCTGGGCCACGACATGCCTTACTTTTTTAGAAACCAATTCCAAGATGGCATCTAACTGCATTTTCTGTTGATCCCAACTTCTAAACACTCATAAAGTCTAAACAATTTGGAGATGTATGAGAAAAAACTCCTGTTCTGTTCAGACTTTGTTTAAAAAAAGAAAAATGCTCATTTCACATGTCCATGATCTTCCATGGATTTTTTTAAGCTTATTTATTTGAGTGTGACTAATTTAAGGGACAAAAAAGAAGAGGAGGCAAGTGTTCCTATCTCTTTGGAGTGTTTTGCTCAGGAAATTTTTCTCATCAAAGCTCTGCTAACGTACACAGCGAAGGACACATCAAAGCCAAGCTGGGATGATCTGAGGATTCAGAGGGAACGGATCGGAAGGGAGGTGGCACTTGGCACCACTGTCTGGTGACACTGGCCTTGTATCCCTTGTTGTGGCAATTGTCACCACCATGATTGCTTAGGGACTTAGGAAACATGCAGAAGCATCTTCAATTCATCTTCTGCCTTAGGGCAGGGCTGGCAAACTGTTTCCTAAAGAGGCTAGAGAGAGAGGGTAGGTTGCTTGTGGCAGACTACCAAATCGTTGTCTTTTTCCTACTCCGAAGTCCTATGTCCCAGCCCGAGTATTTGCCATTGTTATGTCTGCCAATCATGTTTCAAACTATTCCTAACCCAAGGAGCATGGGAAGTGCATAGTACAACATGTATTTCCAACACTGAATTTGTCCATCTCAGAACAGAGCCCCATTAGTACCCTGGAGGGCCCCCGCCGAGCTGTTGATCTGGGGTGTGGCAGTCAGAGTGGAGGAGAAGAGGACAGACTGGAGCACAGCTGGATCCACGATGCAAACCTTTGGCACCACAGGAAGTGTTAACATGCCCAGAGGACACACAGAGCCGGCCCCCTCACTGCCGCAGAGATCTTCTTGGGCACAGCACCTGCTATCTGTCCCATTTAATTCCTCTGCAGCCTCAAGGAGGAACAGCTGAGCTAGAAGCAGCCCCTCTGTCCTGCTCTGCATCTCAGGGCAGATGAGGCGGGAGCGCAGGAAGCCCTGAGAGAGGGCGCCTCCAGGTAAGAGTCAAAGTGCTTTCCAAATTAATCTGGACATTTATAGAGAAACTGTCCTAGACCCAGGGCCTTAGGTGCAAGATGTGTCTAGCTACCAAAAAGCTAGTGCTTCAGCCCACAAGGGTAAATGCAAACCCCTAAACTAAACCTGTCCCCTCAAAGAGAACAGCGGTCCATGATGGTGCATCATTTTGTGATTGTTTAGGGGAGTGTTTTTCTCTTCCAGCTCCCAGGCGTGTAGCAGGAGAATACTCTCTCCTAGTTTGCCTCCTGAAGCTGGTTTCACAGGAGCCAGCACTCTTGGCACATTATCTCACTCACTTCCTTAAACCCAGCATCCAGGAGTGACGCAAACCATCCCTCCTTTCCGTCTAGTGGCCCAGGAGGAAGACCCAGCCTGCCGACTTAGAGCTGAGCTGTTCGCAGCTCTCATGCTGCAGCAGGCCTTTGAAAGGACCACTCGAGATGAAGGACGTGCTTGTAAACTGCGAGGCACAGGCACAGTGTCCAGGATTCTCATGATAGCTGAGCAGCTCTGTAGCAGGCCAATCACAGGGCCCCCTGCAGAGGCTCTCCAGAATGCTCAGGCCGTGCCCGCAGCCAAAGCTGGAGGAGGAGCTGGGGTCTCAGACAGGATGACCTTTCCCACGAGTCAGAGAGTCAAGCAAAACACATCATCGTGAGATAAACGTGGTGGCCTTGAAGGAGAGTCATGTCCACGGAGAGGGAGAGGGGGCTTCCCCTGGGGACAGGGAACGAGCCCCAGGTATGGCCACGGCATATCCATCTTGGCATCAGCTGCAGTCACCTTAACATCCCAAAGGCCCTCTCCCTAGCCCTGCATGTCTCCTGAACAGGCACAGAGGCAAAAATCCCCGTTAAAACAGTCTCCAGGTCTGTGTTTTTCCTAGGCCAGTGGCAGTAAACATGCCCACACACCACAGGTAAAATATATTATTACAATATTATAAACACTATGTACAATGCAGGCAGGCAGACTTTCTGTGTTACTTACTAATTACACAGTGGCTGAATGTCTTCCTGTACAAGGCCTGGTGGCCACTTGCTGGGAACCCTGGAGATATTTAGCAAGACAACCTTCCCCAGAGCAACCTGAAGGTGTTTGACCAGAAAGGGGGCATCCACCTCTTACCCCACCGATGACTACTGCACCCAGAAGTAGCTCATTTTGTCCAGCCACTTGGGAGATGTGGAGGGGTGAGAAAGAAAGGATGGAAATTTTTTAGGTTGTTGGAGATGAGTTTCTCTTGAAGGGAGAATGCTGGACGGTCTCATCTGGAGCTAGCGGTGACCTGCAGCGTCCTAGCGGGCCTGGACCCTGGCTCCAGGAAAAGGTGGGCAATAAATAGGAATCCGACAGGCCGAAGGCATCTTCCTAGGGGCTCAGGCTTCAGCTCCGTGGTAGATGCCGGTGGATGGACCAAGCACACCGACAGTGAGGCCTGTCCTTGCCCCACTCCCCAGCTCAGTCTTGTAACAGCAGTTGAGAGATTGGGGAGATGGGTCTCCTGGTTCTGGGACCAGGTCCTCTGCCTCTCCCAGGGAGGAACGCATTGAGAGCTCCAGCCAAAGTGAGATGCCAAACCCAGGGCTAGATTTCCATGAGCGTGACCTTGAAGCCCTCCACCATGCTCTCCATGTTGAGGATGAAGGTGTCCTCATTCGAGTAGTGCTCAATGATGTTGTCATCCATGTTCACCAGGATGCTGCCATGGAGGGGGAGGGTGTGAAAAACAAAGATGCCATGAACAATGTGCTCAGGGCAAGGGGAGCTCCAGGCTCAGGGTTCTCGTAGCCATTGTTTTGTGGTGGAGGCTGGGAGAGTGGAGGACAGAGGATACAGGCAGGGAAAGACACTCATTCTGTTTGCTTTCCCCAAAAACTAGTTTGAGGAAAGCAAAGCCTCAACTTCTCAGAACTAACATTCAACCCAACCTGCTTGCTTTCTATATTAGTAAACTGAGGCCCAGGGAAGTTAGGAAGTCCAGAATCACAGAGTTAGTGATTACCAGGGCCAGGACCTAAATCATTAGGCCCCTACCTCTTTCCCTTAAACCATAGTGCCTCTTGAAAATGCACTTTTAAAGATGCGTTGCCTCTGCTCTTAGGAGTAAGAGGAAAAGAAGCAAGAATTGCAGCTCCCCTTTTTTGAGCATGTAATATGATCTTGTATTTAGTTCTCACAGCGACTTTGAAGGTAGGCGTCATCATCGCCATTTTGCAAATGAGAAAACTGAGCTCAGCAAGGTTAAATTGTTTCCCCAAGTTCATTCAGTTAGTGCATGGCCAAGCTTGATTTTGAAAATAGCTTTACCTCACTCTGACACTTATACTTTACCACCTGTGACCTACTCCTTGGCTAACTATCCCTGCTAGAGTTCTAAGAAAGCCAACAGCTTCCAGAGACTTCCATAATTTCCTTAAAGCCAATTTCATGATTTGAAGTCAGGCAAATGCTAGTTTGAGAATGAAGTATTGACGACCTGACACACTATCATTTCACAGTGTGTCAGCAGGCAAGCTGTTCAGCATTTCAGAGCCTCAGTTTATTCTTCTGCAAAAGTAAGAACAATCATCCAGCTTTAAAGGATTGTTCATAGGATAAAAACATTCAGCACAGGACCTGACATAGAGTTTGACGAAAGCAAAATGTTATCATCAGCATGTACCTCTGCACTGAGGATTTCTGCTCAGCAATAAGACTGTGAGACACCACTCAAATCTCACTGTCAGAGGAGTACACCCAGCCTATTTCATTGATCTTGGCAAGAAGAAGAATGTGCATTTTAGTCCAACAAGAGCTCAGGTGGAAAGGGCTTCCTGTCATATCCTCCAATCAACCAACAGGACTCATAACTCAGAAAGCCTGAGCATCCCAGATAATCCAACTTCCTTTATGAAATTGATCCAGAGAAGAGTTGAAAGACTCATCTTCTGCTTTTTGTAGGAAAATACTCCAGAAGCTGAGTCAACAGATACTCTCTCCTGGGACTTAGGCTAGGTCTGTGGCTCTTACTGTTAGACCTTCACATACAGGAAGCCCATGCAGGAAGTCAGACAGGAGAATGTGGGAACTAAGCACTTGAGCCTTGAGGACATAGACCTGGGTTCAAATCAGTGCTCTACCTACTGAACATGAGAACTTGGGTGAGATGCTTAAGCCCCTCTGCCTTGGTTTTCTCATCAATAAATCAGAGATAAGAGATTCCACCTCATACAGTGCTGAGAATTAAATAGAGGAATACATGTAAAACACGTAGGAAGGGACCTTGAACCGACCTAACACCCAGTAAATATGACCTATTGTTCTTAACAATGAGAACAGACAGGTCCAATGATTATTCGAGAACCTTTTCTTGAAAATTACCTTAGAAGAATCCCCTATGTTCCAAACCATTTTTTGTTCCTAGTATGCCAACCAGAAACCAACCCCAAGAGCCACACGTGATTCCCTATAAACTCCGCTTCCTGCAAAGAGGTGACTTTGCCATTCTCCTCAGTGTCTTCAACACCTCCAGACCTCTGTGGTCTGCCTGCTCATCCTGTCATTGGAATAGGGCATCTCAGTTGACACAGTGCCAATGCACTGCCTCCCTCCCTCTCTCCCTGAAGATCTTCCAAATACAATCTGCTCTGCAATTCTCTGGAAGAAGGACACAATTTTTAAGAAAAGTGGGCAACAGACCTAACAAAAGACAGGCATCATTTTATTTTTAAGGCATCATGTAGACTTATCTGATTTGGAAGTCAACGTAAGTTGAGTTCCTTTCTTACCCTTTTTTGCTTTTCTTGTAAAGCTTTGCTATCTTCTCCACGGGCAGCCCATATTTCTCAGATATCTGTAATACCAATAACAAGAAGGCAGATGAGCATGGAAGGACACCCAAGTTGAGGCAAGGGGAAAGTTCCAATTTCACTTCTTGGAAATTTTCCCAGGCATAGAGTGCTCTTCACTCATGAGCCAAACTCTCAAAACACTCATTTATGAGGCTCTCCCTTTGGATAGACTGTAAATCACTCAACAAAGGATTTAGCATTATGGGAATTCAATCTATGATAAAAGTAGCATTCCAAGTCAGTCAGAAAAAGATGAACTATAACCATGATGTTGGATGAAATAGTAGCCATCTAGAAAAAAATTTAACAAGTTACATTGGATTTCTTCTCCACTCCTTACACCAAAATAAATTTGATACAGATCAAAGATTTACATGTGAAAGATAAAACCATAAAAGTAGAGGAAGAAACCATGAGTTTTTGGATAGCTGTCATCTTAAAAAAGATCTTTCTAAACAAGACATGAAACCTAAAGAAAAATGACACAAGGTCAACAAAAACAACACAATTTTTAAAATGCAATATAGAAAAAAATAATTAAAAAGCCGAAGACAAAAAATACACTGGGTAACATTTTTGCAACACAAATGACAGACATGGAACTAACTTCCTTAAGTTAAAAAGAGCTCCTGCAAATCAATAAAAAGATTAGCAGTTCAATAGGCAAAGGAAGAAAAACACCTGAAGAAGCAATTCACAGAAGAAAAATAATTGGACAATGAGCATATGAAAAAATATACCACAAGTCATAATTTAAAAATTTCAAATTAAAGTAGGATACTACTTTTATTTTTCAAGCTAACAACAAACTAAAACTTGATAATGCAATATCAGCCAGAGTATGAGAAACAGCAATTCTCATATTCCATATTATTACTCTCATATGCAATAATAACAAGCTCAACCCTTTGGAAAGAAATTTGGCAGAAGCTATTAAAATTTAAAATGCATGTATCCTTTGACCCACATATTCCATATCTAGTAATAGAGTCTACAGAAATACATTCAGATGTACACAAAGATTTTCAAAGCATCACTGTTTAGAATGGAGAAAACTGGATATAACAAACATCTATGAAACACATTTTAACATTTCACACTTAAAAACCATGCAGTCGTCAAAAGAAATGTGGGAAGCCGACATGAATTCACATTAACAAAAATATTCTTAACATACTGAGGAGAAAATACTAAGTTGCAAAATTGTGTATATAGTGTGATCCCACTTGTAGTTTCAAATATATATATATATATATGTATGTATGTAACTAAGTACATGGAAAATATTTGAAGGGTCCACCAACCTATTAGCAGGGGCTACTGCTACAGAATGGACAGAAACAAGGAGATATTTTACTTTTTATTTTGAACAATTCTGTTCTATTTATTTTATTTTTACAATGATTGTGTTTCACTTTTATAAAGTAGTAGTTTTTACAGATGGATTCTGGAAAGCCCTGCTCTAAATGTCTTTCATGCCCTCTCTACTTCCAAATCAAATCTGTCTGCCCCTTCAGAGCCCAGTGGCTGGTGGGGCTCACAGGCAGCTGAGAAAGGTGACGTTTGAAATGTGGATTATTGGAAAGTCCAGCAGAGGCTAGAAAGAGAGGCTGAAGATGTCTAGAGCAGAGCTGGAAGAGCTTTGGATCCTAAGAAGAGTTCACTCTGCAGAGAATCACAGATTCCCACCCTTCTGTCCCTCTCACCCCGCAGGAAGAATTCCCCATCCCCTAACAAGGCTAGAAGGCAGGGGAACAGGTAAGCAGAGAGCTGTGAGAGCAACAGCAGACTGGGAATGAGCAGCGGGCCTGACAGACACCTCTAATTCATCACCAATGAGATTGCCTCACAGCAGCCACACCTGAGCCAAACGAGCCATGTATGAAAAACAACACAGCCAATGTCGGCCTGTAGATTGCAAAGAAAATTGGCAAAACTTGTATTGGAGGCATCCATTTGAACAGAACATAAAAGAGCGCTTAAGAAAAACAGAACACTTGAGAAGTACATGCATGCAAAATTCTGATATACAAACATGACTATTGATCTAAAAATTTTTTCAAGTTGAGCAAATGAACGAAAGCATAGGTGGTCAATTGAGCAAACTCAATAGTGTCAGGAAAAATCAAGTCAAAAACAATTTTAAAGCACAAAGCAAAAGGATAGAGCATAGATGGAAATCATGAAGGAAAAGAAGAAAAAATTGAAAACATCCTGGAACTTTCCAGACAAAAAGAAAAAGTTACCCCAAAAAATGATAGCCTGGCTTCAGTTTTCTCATCTCAACAATAAAAACCAAATGACAGTGAACAAGAACTCTTACAGATTACAGGAAAAAAGTACTTTACTCCATGAATCCCATATACCAACAAGCTCTCTCTCACTCATCAGGGTGAAAGAACAGTGTATTTCACCCCAGTATCTCATTTCAAAAATACTAACCCAAATGTCCATCATTGATAGACTGGATAAAGAAAATGTGGCACATATACACCATGGAATACTACGCAGCCATAAAAAATGATGAGTTCATGTCCTTCATAGGGACATGGATGAATCTGGAAACCATCATTCTCAGCAAATTGACACAAGAACAGAAAACCAAATACCACATGTCATCACTCATAGGCAGGTGTTAAACAATTAGAACACATGGACACAGGGAGGGGAGCATCACACACTGCAGTCAGTTGGGGGGGGCAGCTAGGGGAGGGACAAGGGGGATGGGGAGGGATAACATAGGGAGAAATACCAGATATAGGTGATGGGGGGATCAAGGCAGCAAACCACCTTGTCATGTATGTACCTATGCAACGATCCTGCATGATCTGCACATGTGCCCTAGAACCTAACGTACAATCAAAAAAAAAAAAAAAAAAAAGTACAGTCAGCCCCCAGGAGTCAGCCTTATCTTCAGGTTCTGCATTCTTGGATTCAATCAGCCATGGATTGAAAATATTCGAAAAAAATGAAAAATACAAATATAAAGGCAAAAAATATATAAATAAAAACAATAGAGTATAACAAGTATTTATATACCGTTTACAATGTATTACATATTATAAGCAACCCAGCAATGATTTAAAGTATGTGGGAGGATGTGTATGTGTTATGTGCAAATGTCTATGCCATTTTACATGAGGGACTTGAGCATCTGTGGATTTTGGTATGAGGAAGATGTCCTGGAACCAATCCTCCCAAGGACCTCAAGGGACCATTGGACTCAGAAAAGAACTCCATTCAAATAGCAAATGCATCCAAATGGAGACATCAAACTATGGAAAGGAGGAAGGAAAAAAGCCACCAGTGTTGGGCTGTAAGCTTGAATATATAGCAGGGGTGTCCAATCTTTTGGCTTCCCTGGGCCACAGTGGAAGAATAATTGTCTTGGGCCACACATAAAATACACTAACACTAATGATAACTGATGGGGAAAAAAAAATTCACAATGTTTTGAGAACGTTTACCAATTTGTGTTGGGCCTTATTCAAAGCTATCTTGAGCCACATGCAGCTTGCAGGCCATGGGTTGGACAAACTTGCTATATAGGGTTATATGGACTGCAAATGTGAAATGTACGTGCTAAATAAGGATTCTGGAAGAAAAAAGGACATAATACAAAGGAAAATCAAATTATTTTCTAGAAATAAAGCAGTAAACTATTTTTGCAAAATCTAGCATTTGGAAGTTGATGGGGAGAGGGTAGGCATTTCAACTGGCTCATTTTAGCAAGAGGAGGCAAGGCAAGGGAGAGAATACAGCTCTAAAAATCTCATCTCACAGGGGGAGTAGCGGAGCTGGAGGGTGTTGGTGGAGAAAATAGTTGGAAGTTTATTTTCAAACAGTAGAGAAGGATTACTTTAGGAATTTGGAAAATTTAGGAAAAGTAAATAATAACTTTCAAATTTAAAAGTTGAAATACAACAATTTAGAATCTGACTGCAAAACTACAGAGAAAGTAAAAAGAAGCCACAAAATGAAATAAATAATAAAAAGATGGAAGAAATAAAATCAAGTGTATCCATCATTATACCAAATGAGAATCAACTTCATTCTTCCAGTAAAAGACAGAGTGTCTGAGTGGGTGTAGAAGAAAATAAATAAATAAAAAAAAAGACAAATAAGGAAAGAAATCCAACTGTATGCTGTTTAAAAGAAAAGCACTGGGTCGGGCGCCGTGGTTCACGCCTGTAATCCCAGCACTTTGGGAGGCTAAGGTGGATGGATCACAAGGTCAAGAGATGGAGATCACCCTAACACAGTGAAACCCCGTCTCTACTAATCTTACAAAAAAATTAGCCAGGCATGGTGGTACACACCTGTAGTCCCAGCTACTCGGGAGGTTGAGGCAGGAGAATCACTTGAACCTGGGAGGTGGAGGTTGCAGTGAGCCAAGGTCGTGCCCTTGCACTCCAGCCTGGGCAACAGAGTGAGACTCCATCTCAAACAAAAATAAATAAATAAATAAAAAGGAAATCGCTGAACGTAACGTGGTGAGTGAAGGATGACTGATGGGTGACCAATGAGAAGCAAACAGAAGCAAAAGAGGGGTGACAAGGCATAATTAAAGTCGATGAGGTTAAGAATGGATAGGATATAATGCTAAAAAGCAGAACTGATGGAGAAGCTACAGCAATCATAAAGCTTTATGCAACCGATAATATAGCACCTAAGCAAAAATTGTTATAATTACAGATGTAATAATTTTTGCTTGAGTGCTATGATATTGCAAAATGAAAATGCAATTATTATGAGAGATTCCACTTGAAAACCTTGAAAAAATGCAATTACAGTGAGAGATTTCAATAGACCCTTTTTAGAGCTGAACAAATCTAGTAGATGGATAAGTAAAAACAGTTGAATAATTATTATACTTTATATAACATAAATTATACATACGCACATAGACACATTTATATATAGAGAGATATATGTACACACAAATATTATAAATATTATATATCCTAAAGAGAGTCATGTATTGGGTAACAAAGATAAACTACATTGAATCACAATTCAATAAAATTAGAAATAAAAATGTTTTAAGTTTCCAGAGACGTTTAACCTCTTCGAAATACTTCTACATAATCCTGGCTATATAGCAGCTCACCATCTCTTTAGACAATCAAATTCCTTTAGCGACTGCTTGAAAAGATATTATATCGGCCTAAAGGAACACTAGAAAGTGTCCTTGAACATCTTAATGCTGTTTCCAAATCTGGTGAGACACTCAATAATGTATGGTTGACATAGCTTTCACCACTCCTCCCTGAAAGCTCCCTTTGGAAGAATTTATGCTTTCTTTCTCTCTTTCTCCCATGCCTGGCATCTGCACTGTTTGTCATGTCTCCTGGTGGCCATACTTGCACACTCAAATTAAAAGGGAATTGCCAAGGGGAGCTGGTTCTACACCCAGAGGGCTCTGAGTGAAGCTTTGCTGAAGGGATGAAGGAAGAGGGACCCAGATGTAGCCAACTCTCAGGAGTGAGCTCACTACCTTCCCCATTCGCTGGGGTTCTAGAATGATGCAGTTAATAGAGATGGTGACTAGAAAAAATCCTTGAAGGGCAAGCTGTTTCCACATCATTTCTAAAGCTGTCATTTCTTCAGCATGGTTGATCCGAACCTGGGGTTTACAGGTGCCCAAAGAGTACATATACGAACTTGGATGGGGAAAACATTCATCCTTATTTTCACTAACCTCAAACTGGAATGTAGCATTTTCTTCAAGTACAAACATACAGTAATAGCAGTACCTGTGTCTTTTTTATCAATGGAAACCACAGATATTTCATGTCATATTAGAGTCCTGCAGATGTTCCAAAATAGTGATTACATTCATTCATACCTTGAAATTACAGTAGTTATTAGTCTCACCCATAGATCATATTTAATGCATGAATAAGGAACACATATATTTCTATATCACAAGCATGCTATTTTTATTATTTTGATGACTGCATATCAATATAATTGGTTTCCTTTGTAATCCTATGTATTTTATTTCATATATCTAAAAACATTTTTCTGAAAAGGGTCCATATATTTCACCAGACTGCCAAAGGTATCCATGGCACAAAAAAGCAAGCACTCTGCTAAACATTTTTTGCTGTATATAAGAACTTGTTGCCTACTTGGAATTCCCATAGACTATGTTATTTGTACCTAACTACCATTCTGACTTCCTTGCCCCTCATAAGTTTTTTTGAACTTTGGTTAGTGTTACTTGGAACTTCTTTTTAAAATAAAATGAAGGCCAGGCGCGGTGGCTCAAGCCTGTAATCCCAGCACTTTGGGAGGCCGAGACGGGTAGATCACGAGGTCAAGAGATCGAGACCATCCTGGTCAACACGGTGAAACCCCGTCTCTACTAAAAATACAAAAAGTTAGCTGGGCATGGTGGTGCATGCCTGTAATCCCAGCTACTCAGGAGGCTGAGGCAGGAGAATTGCCTGAACCCAGGAGGCGGAGGTTGTGGTGAGCCGAGATCGCGCCATTGCACTCCAGCCTGAGTAACATGAGTGAAACTCCGTCTCAAAAAAATAAATAAATAAATAAAATGAAAAATAAAATAGGGAGTTTTTTCCACTCAACATCAACCAGCTTATATCTGTGAGTTCTCCCTGTTCTGAAAGAAAAGTGAATCTGATACTTGGCTTTTCTTTTTGAGGGTTTGATTCCCAGCTCCCCAAAGCATGAAAGGAAACACCTTGGCTCACAAATCAGCTGACGCAAGTCAGTACTGAGTAAGGGGCAGAAGATCTAGGATAGCAGTGGCACCATCCGTAGCTAGCATTTATTGAATGCTTACTGGGTCCCCAGCACACAGGTTTGTGGAGCTTTGCATCTATTATGATGCTGAGTTCTCACATCACAACAATGAAACTGAGGCTTCCAGTCATTAAGTAACTCACCCAGGATCTTTCAGCTAGTTAAGTGGCAGAGACAGAATTTGAAAGGGAACACAGGGGTGATGGCTTTTGATTCCGAACTGCTAAAGAAAATGGGCATATGTTGAGATGGTCTGGGGGCAAGACTCATAGACCCCACCCAGTATCAAGAAGCAGCTGGCAAAGGTGAAAACTCTGCCTCCAGGAGGGCAAAGTCCTGCTCTCAGTGCAACTCTTGGCATCAAAGCCAGCTTATAAATGTGCCACACTGGGACAGTGTTCTCTGCCTCCATGCACGTCAGGGAGATACGCTTTGCCAAATTCAGAACCCTGGAAAGTGAGACAGGGCAGGATATCATGCAGAGGAAGCTGGCTGGCTGTCAGAGGTGACAGAAAATTCCTTCTGCCCAGGGGCTGGATGAGATCACCCACACAACCATCCTTCCCTCTATGAATGGAAAATGTGTGCCACGTGATCGCTCTGTGGAAACAGAGTGATTCAGAGTGCTTGGGGTTTTTTCCTTGTGTTTTTCAAATTGTCTGAACTGAGCATGCATTTTTATAATTTTAAAAGTGCATTATCATTATTGTAAAGACTTCACAGATTTGACACCCAGGAAGATTCTAGGTCTTGGGCGTATTTCATCAATGTGTTATTGGTTGTCTGATGATCTGTAATTTTTATACTGTTTTTGTGGAAAGTTCTCTTTGCCCAGAAATCTCATGTATGTGATAGGCAGAAGTTAGTGACCAATGTAGGATTCAGTCAGCCTTCTCTAGAGGCAGACAACAGAACTGCCTGCTCTGCAAGTCGTTACTTTTCATTAATTTTATGTAGAGTTACACGCTATTCATTCACTGTGGGCGCTTAAGATACACCTCAAAAAAGCAGTGGACTCTTGCTTGTAAATGCTTCCTATGTGGCTGTGTTTGACCTGTCAGAAGAATCAGATAGGATTCATGAATCACCTTCACACATGAATGACACATTTGGACAAAACGTGGGTGCTACTAAGGCCATGAGCGACCTTTTTCTTTATAGACATCAGTTAACTTCACTGAGAAAGAATATCCCTTTCACTAGCCTCTTTGCCTTAGAGGAAACTCAATCTGTCTCCCCACCTCATAGCACTCACAGTCATTGCCCGTGTGTGTGTGTGTATATAAAAAACATAGGCTATATATATGTGTATATATGTACATATATGTGTATATATATACACACGTATATGTATGTATATGTGTGTGTCCATGTGCCTGTGTGTCTGTTAGACACATAAAATACACTGACAAACACACACACACAGACACATACACACGGTATACATTTATAATTTCTGTGTGCTACTTTAAGTACCGTGTATACATACCGATTTATCTTCACACCAATCCTATATCCCATTTTATTATCCTCATAATACTATCTCATATTATCATTCTCATTTCAGAAGGGATGACACTGGGGAGTAGAGAGGTTGCGTAACTTGCCCAGCTCAGCTGTCTGACTGCATGGGGCCACAACCACGAATACTGCTTCTTGCTTGATGGCTTAGTATTGCCTAATCTCTTTTCCTTTAGTCGGAGTGAGCTGTGATTGGGTATGTTTATCCTTGTAATAACTTTTCAGCTGTAAATGTCTCCCTAATTTAAGCTCTCTAATTTAATTGAACTTAAGCTGCTTGAGGTCTTAAGTTGGCTCCATCACTTTGCAGCACTATCAGCCCTTTGGAAACCACACCCTCTGGGCCTCAGTTACCATATCTGTAGTGATGATGCTATTTACCTGCCATATTAATGGGGATATTTAAGAATGAAATGAAGCAGTGCATGTGAAGATCACGCCACCCACAGCACTCAGTCTGAGGGTATACATACAGTGGATGCCCAATTCAGCCAACAACTACTTATGCTGAAGGCTCTGGGAATACACCACAGAAAAGAAACACAGCCCCTGATCTCGTGAACTTGACATTCAACTGGGGAAGAGAAAAAGAATAAACATGGAACAAATATATAACTTATCAAGTGTTGATAAGTGCTCTGAATGACACAGAGAGTGATGAAGATGCTATTTATGTAGGTGGGCTGGGAAGGCCCATCTGATAAGGCAACATGTGAGCAGTGGCCTGCAGGAAGTGAGCCTTGTCCTTATGGAAGAAGGACATTCTGGGCAGACAGAACAGCAGGTACAAAGGCCCTGAGGTGTGAGTGACCCTGTTGGCCTTCGGGATTAGCCAGAAGGTACAGTGGCCAGAGATGCTTTATTTGCAAGATGACTGGGTAAAAATCACTAGAAATGCAGAAAGAACTGGAAACTCATCTTACTACCACCACTACCACCACCAAATTTTTTGTCTTTAAGACAAATTGTTTGTCTTTAAGGCACTTAAAACCCTTATAACAATTTATAACAAAATTATAACAATAAAGAAGCCAAATTGAATCATCAAAGTTATGTGGATGTCTTGATTGACATAATACTAAACATGCAAATGAAAAGAAAAATAGTCTATATTCTCCAAATGATACCAAGTATGGGAATATTTAGTAACATCTGGCTGATAAAGAACTTCCTTTCTTGTTCTATCTGGGTATACAGATCTGCATGGATAATGATTTTCTGGCAGGTGAAATGAAGGTCTGAGAGGTTTAGGACAACTGAATAAGAAGAATCATCCAGAAAAGTGACTCTGCTTGGCATAGATAAAACCATAATTTCATTCCTCTTTGTTGTGGTCAAAGAGTTCTTTCCAAAACAGTAAGAGTTCAAGGGTAGTACAAACAAAACTATTCTTCATGGTAGGCATTTTTCATAAGCTGCAAGGAAGGAAACCAAACATTCAAAAATTGACATACCCAAGGCTACACAGTCATGATTTGAACCAGGTCAGGCAAGCTTCCCAGTCCTCTCTCTCAACTTGGACTGGACAAGCTTCCCAGTCCAGCAGCATGAGAGTGCTGCTGCACTTGTCCTTATGGCAGTGTCCTGACCTCACTCTTACATGGAGACTTTTTTAATGAAGGCAAACTCAAAAATATTATCTCAAGGAAGAATATAATGTCTGCTGAGTGTAAGAACAGCACCATTTTTAAATAACAGAACTCCATCCTATCAAGTGGCTTAAATTACAGACTCCAGGAAACCTGTGTAGGCTGTAGGAACACTGTCACCATGCCTAAACTGTTCCACAAATCTGCTTGATGTGACACCTTCTGACTCAACCCTAAGATCCTCGGAAGGAAGGGTGGCAACACTGTTCTATCAAGATGATGAATTCACATTTCACCACCAATTGCTAAGAATTACTTTTTTAAAAAGAAAAAAATGAAAGCTCTCTTTTTTTTTTTTTTTTTTAGCTCTTTATCCTCCAGTTCAGATTTTCTTCTACATCTAAATAATGCCTGGCTGAGGATAGGGAGCAATAAAAGCAGGTTCTCCAGTGGAAAGCAATCCAAATAGCCCTGATGTGGAAACAGCTGCTTCGTCAACATCATTACCATCATCCGCTCAGCTAATATCTACTGAGTGTTTGTGTTAAATTCATTTAATGCTCTTGATGACTTCACTTTATGGATAAGGAAGCTGAGGCACAATCAACCTTTCAATAACTAGTTCAGGAAGGGAGCGAAACAATGTAAATATTGATATGAAGCAGTTGTTTCTATTTCCAAAACAATTGCAAGACTCACACAGTCACACTTTTACATTAGGAGTTGTGAATTCTGCTGGCCTTGGAAGACCATGAGCTCCTTTCTCAACAGAGAGCATTTGGTCTTCCCAAGCCCATGATGAAGGTGGTAGCCTAGACCCAGGCCAATTCCTAAAATAAACTGGAATGGGATTACAAATTAGTCTATAGGGCATGTCTTGGTTTAAAACTACCTTTGCAGAGATATGGAACCAAAACAGTGTCATAAGGTGACTATTCTAAGTGAATAATGCATGTAGGACCTTAGGGAAGAATCAGACTCTAATACCAGTTTCCAGCCAAGGTACACACCAGCCAGTGGCTCTCACGTTAGTGTGCTTCAATTCAACCAGGAAGCCTGTTACCAGTGCCATTCCTGGGCCTACACCTATAAAATCTGATTCTGAAGATCATGGGTGGGGTTCTGAAATGGCATCTTTGTTTTTTTATTTTTTGTGATGGAGTCTCATTCTGTCGCCCATTCTGGAGTGCAGTGGCATGATCTTGGCTCACTGCAACCTCCACCTCCTGGGTTCAAGCAATTCTCATGCCTCGGCCTCTTAAGTAACTGGGACTACAGCGCATGCCAGCACACCCAGCTAATTTTTTGGTAGAGATGGGGTTTCACCATGTTGACCAGGCTGGTCTTGAACTCCTGACCTCAAGTGATCTGCCCATGGGATGGTGTCTTTGAAAGGTACCCCAGGTGATTCTGCTGGGCCCAGTTAGGTAAGCAATGCCCTAGGTCCACAGTAACGAGTAGGGGACTATGTTTGTGTTTATGGGAAGCCATTTTCAACCAGTGACAGGGTTCAAATTGATGGCCTGAGGGTAAGTATAATATCTCTTGATTAAACAAGTTTTCTTAAAAGTTAAGATTTTTTCCTTTTCTACTCACTGAGCATTCTTTTCTGTCTATATAACTTTCAGTTGTTAAACACCATAAGCCCCCACACAATGACATTATTTTGAAATTAAAAGTCAAAACAAAACATGGAGGCCAGCGTCACGTTGCCTTCTTGTCTTGAGATTTTGTTTAATGTGGGACTTTGGACTGTGGGGCATAAAGATAATTTCTTGGGAGCAGCTTTCTGCCTCTGGGCTCAGGAGAGAGGACCTCCCCACACGACTTCAGAGTTTCAGATGCAGATATCTGCCCATTTCCACAGCCCTGTTCCTCCGCTGAAATTTCACATTCGTGGGATATTACATAATGGAATCACAAGCAAAAATAACATTCTGCCTTTTGGACTGTAGAAAAGGAGTACTTGAGAAATCCAAAATCTGAGGATTTCTACCCAAACAATGGTTTAATAACAAAGGCTAATTAACTGTGGATTTGGTATATGCTGTGGCCGGCAGAGTTTCAGATCTGTTATCTCATTTCATCCTCACAACATCCCCACAAGATAGGTAGTATTATTGTTTCCATTTTAACAGTGATCAAGGTTAAGAAAAAAGGTCCAGCTAGCAAGAGGAACAGTCAGAACCTGAACACAGGTTTTCTGAGAGCAAGCCCATATGCTGACCCCTAGGCTATACTGTCTGTATAGTACATATGTATATTTGTTTTGTTTTATACACACACACATTACCAATATACATTTGTATATACCAATATAGATATACAATATGTCATACCGTGTATATTTATATTATACACATGCATATTACCCATATATGAGTGTGCACTGGTAAGTCTCACTATGGTAAAGTGTCATGTACTAGTAAGGTCCTGGTCTTACGAGAACCCAAGGAACCCTGAAATGAACACTTTCTTTCCCCATCAAGGTCCCAAATAAATTTAGGTATAACTATAGTGAGCAGGAGCCACTTTTCTTCAAAATTCTACCGCCTCATTTCACATCGTGCTTATGCCCTTGCTTAAACAGAGCCTGCTGTTCTTCATGGTTACCCCTAAGTTGCAGGGGCTGCTTTGTCATTCCAGATGGCCCCACCAGAGGATCCTGGGGGAACATCTCTTGCATTGCTTTCCCATTTGCATAACTTAGGAAGCAAGGAGATAGCTTGTGTTGGTGCTTCAATGAAACCTTTTCATTTTAGACATAAAGAGGAGTTAAAATCAGAATTGCCCTAAGAAATCTGAGGAGAGTCAGCCTAGGGAACCTGACCTCTCTGTGGCTTACAGGGTCAAAGGATACATCCCTACCCCTCACCCTGTACCTTCAGCTAACCAAAGCAAGGCAGTTGGAATGAGCACCTGCTAAAAGGGATCAATAGCCGGATGCTACGGTGGCGGGGACGGTAGGCAGGGGTTGCTGAGCTGCTGTTTAGGTGGAAGTGAAGGTGACACTGAGTTCCACTGTGGTCCAGTGCAATTCCATTTACAGAACACTTACAGAACTGGTCAGATGCTATGGAAGGTAAAGAAAAGACACCAAAGCAAAAGGAAGGCTCAGAGTGTAAGGAATCAATTCAGAAACAGTCTAGATCAGAGGTTCTCACACCTAACTCATCTCGGAATATTCTTAAGAGCTCGTTAAAAATACAGGTTCCCGATCCCCACTTCTTCCCTTCCTTGATCTACCTTGCGGAAGTATCTGAATCTCTAGAGTTGAAGTCAGAGAATATGCATTTAAACAACTGCTTCTGTGGTTTTTAAACACCACTGTCCTGGTCAAGTCAGTCTTGGCAATATGGTCTTAAAGGCCAGATTGGAGTATGAAATTATCCAAAAGTTGTCCAGAAAGGTCTGAATATTTTATGAGCTTTTCCAGCTTATTATTCTATCTTCTGGCAATTTTAGACTCATTTTTTGAAATCCTGGTTTATTTGAAGGGATGCAGGTCAGATTTTTGTTACATTGATTTCTGTTTTTGTTTTTCCTTAATGTGAGGCAGATTCAGTAATGACGAACTCTATCCTATGGAAAAATCCTGCAGAACAAAAAAGATGACCTAGCCCTCCATCAGCGTTTCTTAGACAGAGGTCCTTGATGCTCCACTTGGAATTGCCTGGGGACTCGTTAACAACAGATCACAGAGGGTGACACAGTGACATTCTGGTTAATTCATTTTAAAAATGAATGCCAGATAGATAAATAGATAACAATTCACCATTTTAACCACTTTAAAGTATATAATTCAGTGCTGTTGAGTAGATTCACAATACACAATATTGTACAACCATCACCGCTATCTAATTCCAAAATATTTTCATCCCTCCCAAGGAAAACCGATTAAGCGGTCGCTCCGCCTTCTTCCCCCAACCCCCGGCAACCACTATCCTGCCCTTCGTTTCTATGGATTTGCTTATTCTGAATATGTCCTATAAACTGAATCATACCACATGTGGCTTTTTGAGTCTGGCTGAGCAATTCCATGCCTTGGAACATACCCAAAAGAAATGGAAACAAGTGTTCAAACAAAACTTGTCCATGAATGTGCATATTGGCAGTATTCACAATAGCCAAAAGGTAGAAAAATTCCAGTGTCCATCAACTGATGAATGGAAATACAAAATGTGGTATATTTATACGGTGAAATATTATTTAATAAAAAAAAAAGAGTGAAGTCCTGATTTATACTACAACAGAAAGGAGGCTCAAAAAGAGTATTCCAGAAGAAAGAAATTGTCTGATTCCACTTACAGGAACTATCCTATATAGTTTAACATTTGGCTCCGTAACCCAAGACGCCGTTCCAATGTAGCAGTTTTCCAAACCAACCAACAATTTTAAACTGTGTTTCTGGCAGTCATGTTGTCTCTATCACTATAAAAAAACAAATCTTCGACAATATAGTTGTATGGGGCAGTGGAGGAGGAAGGGGTTGGGAGTGGGGGGAGTTAGAGATTATATTCAGAGTTCTACTATAGTTATATTCAGGTGAATAACACATAAATAAAATGTAAAACAACTTTTTGCAAGTCCAAGGTGGGTAATACTAGACAAGACCAGGGATAGGAAGGGAAGAATCTTACTGCAAATCACTATAATTCTGCGTTTTTTTTAACCAAGAAATTATATTTTTATTCTGGACACTTGTTAATTGCTTTTGTTTTGTATATATTTGAGAGTTAATCATATCTAATTTGGTTTCATACCAAGAGACATGTGAGAATTCAGTTTTACCCTCCTCCACAGCATCTCACTGTGATTAGCCTTAAACTGACAGGGAATTAGCAGTTTCTCAGTTTCCTTCTCCTCAAGATGCTAATAAGCCTTGACAGTATGGAGATCGATGCCTCCACAAATCTCAGGTTTTTCTTGTTCTGCGTAAAGCTCATTCTGAAACCATCTCAGTGGCTGCATGTTAGTACATGAATTCTAGAAGGGAGAGAACATAGCAGGCTTCCTGGAGGCTGCAAGGGGCACATGGCTTACCGCTTCCATCAGGCCCTTCACCGTGGGAGACTTCAGCATCAATGCATCGAACACATCGTCGGTCTCCTTCCTCACGTACAAGAGCACTGGAAAAGAAAGGCAGGAGAACCACGTGACCGAGGGCCCACACAATTCCGCAGCTGCCCCAGGGGATTGTTTCCTGTCACATAGGTGTTGCAGGCTGGCACCTCCTTCGAAGCCTCAGACCCCTGGCCCAGACGACATTCAACAAGGGTGACTGAGACATCTCCACAAACAACCTGTGGCTAGGGACTATTAAGGAATGATTCAATGAGATAAACCAACAACCCGGCTGTAAGAAGCTTTGACATCAGTGTTCCCAGTGGAATTTCTCCACATGGGTACACGACATCTCTTTCTGCAGCGTCTTTCTTCTATCTTATTTGTTCCTTTGACAAATATTACTGAATGCCCACCTGGGCCCAGAGGCTGTGCATGCTAGGAGCTGGGGCTGTAGCAGTGTGAGTTAAGTCACAGCCCCTGTCCTTAAGGAGTTTGTAGTCCATTTAGAGAAGCAGACATGCCTCACATAAGCAGACTAGACACAGGTTATGAAGAAAAATGACATAGGGGCCTGGCCTTGACCTGGAGGGGTTGGGGGAAAAGCTCCTGGAAGGGTCCTTTGAAGGAGAGATCCAAGTTGTGAATTGTGTGTGTGTCAATACAGGCAAGTGACGAGGTGGGAGCAGTGGGGACAAAGGGAGGAGAGGGAGAGCAAACTCCAGGTAGATAACCAACATGTGCACAGGCCTGGGAGGGAGACGGACAGTCTGAAACCAGGGGAAGAAGAGACTTAGGATCTGGAGTCCCACAGGGCTGACTTTGACCCCAGAGTGCAACCCCTGCTATGGGCCCTGGTCATTTAAAGTCTCCAAGCCTTGGTCTCTGTGAAGCAGAGATAATATCTGCCTTGCAGGGCTACTTTGAGGGTTAAATGAAATAAAAGCCATGTGGCTCGCTTGGCCCAGGGCCTGCTTACAGCAAGTACCCATCCTCAATCAATGGGGGAAGCAGCTGTCACGGTTCTAGTGCCCTCCGTGAGGTGGAGTACAGCATCTCTATTTCTTTCTCTGCAAAATAACATTCTGAATTTGAGAATGTAGAGAGTATGAGAAATGGTAGGGAGGTCTCAGCTATTTTTAAAGATGTGCACACTCAAGTTCAGAGAGGCTGAGACACTCCCCCAGGGTCCCACAGACATGACAGCTGCTGGCAGATGTTCCTTCTGCCACCCTTGCCCTTCACCTGTCCCCATCCTTACAGCAGCTGTGTTCTGCGGCTGAGCTCCCAGAATAAACTTGGAACTGTCATTCAGAGGCCACCCTCATCCCCACTGAGTGGTTTCCCTCCTCCCAGGGAGATGGCTTCTGATTCTTCCTTCAAAGGGAAGGAAGAGGGTTAAGGCTGAAGCCCCGTGGCCATCTAGGGAAAATGCACAGGTCAAAAAACCCTGCCAACTCTGGGTACCAGCGACACTCAGATACCAACAAAGCCAGAAACCAGAAAAACAAAGTTGAAGCTAGAAAATGAAATCAGCTCTCATCCAAACTCCCTCCCCTCCTCCCTCTCCTCCCAGTCCCAGAGGACTTCATTAAAGCTGGTTGCTTCACAAAGGCCAAGTCTACACAGGTACATGTGGCTTCTGCCTGCATTTCTTTTCTGCAGGCTGTGGATGTTCAATTAGTGTGTGTGGGGGTGTGAGGGGAGAAAGAAAGAAAAAATAGTAATAAAGAACAAGTATTGCTGATTCTCTTCTCTTTACCAAATATAAAAATAAAGTACCAATTAAATAAATAGAATGTGCCTCCAAAGATTTCCAAATTTAGTTCCTTGGAAGGAATATTTTATAGCCTTCATTTCAGCTAAAATAATCTAATGACCTAATGGCTATTACAAGAGGACTCAGTGTTAGCAGTACAAGGAAAAATAATTAGAATACAGGACCTCAGTTACATCCAGATAAGGAAAATTCAAGTCAAGGAAAAAAACCATTGGTTGCTGCTGCAGATGAACAGTCTATAACTTCTCTCTGCAGCCCCAAATAGGAAACGAAAAGTAATTTCCAGCAGGCTGACCCCTAAATTACATTCTTTTATTTTGAGACAGAGTCTTGCTTTCACCCAGGCTGGAGTGCAGCAGCCTGATATCAGCTCACTACAACCTCGGCCTCCTGGGTTCAAATGAATCTCATGCCTCAGCCTCCTAAGTAGCTGGGATTGCAGGTGTGTGCCACCACATATGAGTAATTTTTTGTATTTTTAGTAGAGAAGGGATTTTGCCATGTTGGCCAGGCTGGTCTCGAACTCCTGGCCTCAAGTGATCCACCTGCCTGGGCTTCCCAAAGTGCTGGAATTACAGGCATGAGCCACAGCGCCCCACCCCACAAACCATATTCTCTTATGAGTATTGCTTCCACTGGATTTACAAATCTTTTCTTTTGAAATCATGGTCTTTAAAATGATATGGCTGCTACTCTTGCTTCAGGTATGGCTGGAAAGTGTGAAGGGAGCCATGTTGATGGGCCTGGGAGAGGCACCAGGCAGGGCAGCTCCACCATTCCCCTGCTGGGCCTGTTGACAGCAAATCATGGGGCATGCTGGTCTCACAGTTTACCCCGACAGCTTTTGCAGGGAGTCAGCTTTCATTACTCTGTAATAGTCACTCTGCTGATAGTCGCAAGAACAACCATTACGTGTCCCAGGCATTGTGCAGCCAAAGGCAGGTAGCCACAAGGCAGCCCACAAGGGACTCCCACCCAGCTACCTTGACAAATGGCCACAAAGGCAAAAACCAATACTCATGGCATTAGTGATAATTATGTTCATTCTCTCCTCTTGGAGAACTTCTAACAAATAAACGATAGACAAAGTCACTAAGGCTGATTCTCCTACTTGTCAAAGACCGGCTCAGCAGATGCTCCGAACAAGGGGTCCAGTAACTCCACTGACCTTTTCTCAAGAAAAGTCACTCCTGGGGAGAGTCCTTCACTGCTGAAAGGTTACAGCGCCCTCATGTGTCTATGATTCAGATGTTTCAAAGGCCACAGCCCAATACAATTTCTAGTGGCAAGTTTGGTGCTGGTTTCACAATCTCAAAATAATCTGAATAACAGTCTTTGGGTTAACCTCAGGCACTCTATGTGAAGGCTAGCTATAATTAGCTTCACCTGTGCGATTCTGTGATTCCTGATATCCATGTCACTGCCCTGACTCTCTAGAAAAGCCATCCAAGAATGAAGTTCAAAGGTACTGCAATATTTGATGGTGAGTTTGTGAAGTCAGAAATTCTTTAAAAGGTTTGGCGGGGCATGGTGGCTCACACTTGTAATCCCAGTACTTTGGAAGGCTGAGGCAGGCAGATCACTTGAGCTTCAGAGATCGAGACCAGCCTGGGCAACATGGCAAAACCCTATTTTACCAAAAAATTAGCCAGGTGTGGTAGTGTGCACCTGTTGTCCCAGCTACTCAGGAGGCTGAGGTGGGAGGACCACCTGAGCCTGTTAGGTGGAGGTTGCAGTGAGCTGAAATCATACCACTGCACTCCAGTCTGGGAGACAATGAGACTCTGCCTCAAAAAAAAAAATTTTTTTAAAGAAACTTTTGTAAAGATTTAAATGTTTCTAATGTAGCATTTATGCTGTTTCCATTCTGAAGCACTAATTACTTACCTAGAGTTATGATAATATCACTTAACTAGTTACTAATAATAAAATGAACAGTTACAACAGTGAACACAGAGTACTGCCCCTGTGTGTGGTGCTAGCCTGAAATGTCTCCCAGGTATTAACTCCTCAGTCCTCACGAAGCTCTGTGAGGTGGGCACTCCTGCCATCTCCTTTTTACAGATGAGGGCTCCGTGGAGCAGAAGGGTGAGGAACCTCTCCAAGGTCACACAACAGTAGGTGGCTGTGGCAGGATACAGAGAACTGACCGCAGTGCACATCCCATCACAACACACAGGAAAAATAAAATCAACTTTCTCAATAACAAAGCACTCAAGTCTATGCAGATGGCAGGCATATTTAACATGGTGAACTGACTCACTGCAAGTCCATACTGCTGGGAGGCTGAGGCAGGAGGATAGCTTGAGCTCAGGAGTTTGAGACCAGACCAATGTATTGAGACCTTGTTTCTACAAAAAACTAAATTAGCCAGACACAGTGGTGCATGCCTCTGGTCCCAGATGCTCAGGAGGCTGAGGTGGGAGGATAGCTGAAAGCCAGCAGGTCAAGGCTGCAGTGAGCTGTGATCACGCCACTGCACTACAGCCCGGGTGGCGGGTTAAGACCCTGTCTCAAAAAAAAAAAAAAGTCTAGTACTAGCTAGGTCTTGGGTTTCTAGAAGCCTCAGTGTTGGCTGCAGCAGGATACTGGGGTGAATGTGCACCCACACACTTTCCTCTTACTCCATGGGAGGGCAAGGAATCGTGCATGGCATTGACATGCTGAGCAAGACATGGACACAGCCAGCTTTGTTTCTTACCCTCTTGATGAAGCAGAGTAAGACCCTTGACTGAGAGAAAATGAGTCAGTGGTGATGCCACAGAAACCTAAGGCTCATTTATTTGTGTGAGATGAATCATTTGCATGTATTGAATGAGGCTCAATCTCTGCTTCTTATGAGGTGTGACTGTTACACACATACACATACACACACACACAAACACCAAGAGTTTCATTCTTAACCTTGTACCTCACTGCAGGATGAGTCTGTTTATTCATTATGTTCTCCCAAGGCAAAGGAACCAAGGGATAACAAATGTTTATTTAAGGTGTTTAAAATGACAGCGTTTAAAGCACAGGAGAAGACTACAGACTTCCCGTGTGAAGAGAAAGTCACCAGGCTGGCACAGAGCCGCAGGGGCCTGGGCAAGAGGGCCGCAAGCTCTTCTTAGGAGAGATACCCTGCACCCCTTCTGGGAGGGCATGCCCCAGTAGGAGAGATACCTCGCTTCGTCCCTTCTTCTTTCATCTGCTTAGAAGGCACTGGACCAAACTCCTCTTCCATGGGCCTGAACATCCGTTTAACAAGAACACTGCTGCTAGAAAAGATAAGCAGAAATCCTTAAGTAAAACCGGCAAGGTGTCAAAACACATGTTCATGTGCCTGTCAGTTTCTGTCTTTTCCTTGGCTTATACCATTCCTATGCTCCATAGCTGGATCCACTCACCAACCTCCTTCTTCCCCTCGCAAGTCCCAAACAATCCCTGTCTGAAGCAGCACACACCACTAGCTTCAGGGCATGGACCCAACTCGTGCTTCCCGCTGTGGAATATGGATCCACTAAGGTGAGACTTCAGGGTTTTACCCACTCCGTCCAATACCTATCCCTTCTTTCCGCTCAGGATCGAGGCTGCGGGGAAGGAAATCCCTGGCGTCAGTGTGGTGTCCAAGTCACATCAGCTCCTCCCAACCAGCTAAGGCCTGGGTGGCCTACCCCTTTTGCCGGCCCCTTGGGGCCCAGCAGTGACCTCTGGAAATGCTGTGAGCCTGCCGTAGGTTCTGTGATGCGGCTGTCCTGCCTTCCTGATGCTCTGCCTCTCCATTTGGCTGCAGCAAATGGACTGCAGTGGTGGAAGTTCCTTAGACACTCAGACCTCAGCTGCGCAGGCCTTCGTTCCTTCTCAGGAGAGGTTTGCAGTCTCCCTTCCCGGAAGCCTGTGGTGCTGAGGCCCTGCAAGTCCCCAGCTCAACCAGTTCTGATGGGTCTCCATGTCCTCCCACAGTCCCTGTTCATTCTGGGCACCCTACACAAGGGGAGGAATTTTTTTTTTTTTTTTTGAGAGAGAAATAGAAATCAAGAGGATAGAAGTCACTGATACTGAAAAAATGCCACCGAATGGAATCTTAAAATAGTAAGATTCAAACCTTCAATGGAGCAGATACAGGTTTTTAGAAATATTTAGCCTGTCTAAAGATTCCTGGGACCCAGTGCTGGTCACTACCCCAAGATACAATCCCAGATGCCATGATTTTGAATGTTGAAATCCCAAAAATATGACGTGAGGGATTTTAGACTTCAGGACTTTTGATCTTTTGAGGTTTCAACATTCAGGATTAAGGCCCAGGCACATGAAACAATGCCAGACAGGCAGCTTGCCAGAACTATTAAGACAGGAACTCTGGGACCAGATTACCCTGTTTAAATATCTGCCTTACAATTTGCTATAGGAGCCTGGACCTGTTCCTCAACTTTCTTGGGTCTCAGTCTCCTTATCTTTCAAAGGAAGCTGTTAAGAAAATTAAATAAATTCCCATGTGTAAAGCACTCAAGTGTTAACACATAGTAAGCACTCTTCAAGTGTTAGATGAAGATGACAATGACCTACAATGACAAGTTGGAGAGACTAGAGGAAGAGAGAGCTTGAGAACAGTAAACAAGGCAGACAGTTTGAAAGAGGGTGAGAGTATCCATTTACCATCAGAGAGTGGACATTCCAAACAACACTTTTGGTCCAAATGAAAGGACTAATGTTGGTAAAGCTCCCTGCACAGGAGATTGACAGTATCATCAGTCCTAAGCTTTCAAGATCATGAAAACCTTCAACTCTCCATCAGCTTTATTGTCATTATGAAGTTATATATCAATTCTCAAGTGAAGCTAATGGTGAGGTCTAGTGGTAAGAAGAGCACATGATATGGCCAGGCGCAGTGGGTCATGCTTGTAATCCCAGCACTGTGGGAGATGGAGACAGACAGATCACTTGAGGTTGGTAGTTTGAGACCAGCCTGGCCAACATAGGGGAACCCCATCTATACTAAAAATACAAAAATTAGCCGGGCATGGTGATGCATGCCTGTAATCCCAGCTACTCAGGAGACTGAGGCAGGAGAATCACCAGAACCTGGGAGGCAGAGGTGTCAGTGAGCCAAGATTGTACCACTGCACTCTACCCTGGGTGATACAGCAGCAAGACTCTGTCTCCAAAACAAAAAAAACAAAAAAAAACCACAATGCAAAACTGTAAACAGTCCCCAGAGCATTTCTGTTAAGTCTAAGAGTTTAATTTATTAAACCAATGCTGTCTTAATTTACCTTCTCATACTAGCCAGAGTACACCTTCTGGATGTACAGTATAGCTTCTCTATACATCCAGAAGGTATATCTATCCTTTGAAGTTCTTAATAAGACATCAGATATTACAAAGCACATATCGCCTCAGTCACTGAAGTCTTATGAGCACCTGAGAGCTGGCTGTGATAAGAGCTAATTTTATCCATTTCATTGATGACAAAAGGTGCAATGTGTTAAGTGTTAGATGCAGGGCCATACAAATAATACGTGAAACGGGCTGTTCAGAGAAGCATCTTTGAGGGAGCAACCTCAGGACAAAGCTACTCAATAACCCTGAGATAATGAGGATAGGCATAAGAAATGCTCTTCAGCATCAGCATCCTCTTAATTTATCCCCTAGTAAGTCAAGTTACGGAAACCACTAGAGGAGAAACTTAAAACCCAGGTCCCGGCTGAAGGTGCTAACTTATTAAAAGTTTTAGGGCACTGTTCCCTCTGCTTTCCTCTCTACCTTGTCATAAAAGCAGGCCATGTGACTCTACTGAGGAGACCATGGCCTCAGGGCTAGAAGATTAACAAACCCATTCACACAGCAGTCAGTGACCAGTAGGTTAATAACGGGTAAATAGCCTGAAATATCACCAGACACTCATCATGCTGTGCGAGAGTTCCTAAGCTAGTGACTTTCCTTTTCACCAAGCAAAATTTATTTATATTTTTCCAGTTCTGCTGACTTTTGATAGCACCCTGTTCTGAACCATGACAAACTCTACCATTAAAATAACATCTTGGATAAACACCTTTCTTCAGGGAGTTCAAAAACGTTTTTTCACACTTTCAAATCTGTAAACTCAGTAGGAGTGAATGAGTTTGTGTGGTTCAAATTCAACTGTTTCATTTATTTTCAAAGAAGGCAAGAAAAGAAGGGCGATATGACTGCCTCATTTAACAAATGAAAAAAGCAAATTTCAGGTTCCCCAGTGCCCACTCCAACTGTAGCTCGCCGTCTGTATCTGTGGCTTCCATATCCATGGCTTTGACCAACCACAATAAGAAATATTCAGAAAAAATTTGCATCTGTACTGGATATGTACAGACTTTTTTTCCTTATCATTAGTCCCAAAACAATACAATAGATCAATTACTTACATAGAATTTGCATTGGATAGGCATTATAAATAATTTAGAGATTATTTAAGGGAGGATGTGTGTTGGTCATATGCAAATACTATGCCATTTTATACCAGAGACTCTTCAGTCTGCAAATTTTGGTATCCATGGGAGGTCCTAAGGCCAATCTTCCCCAGACAGTGAGGGATAAATGTACCACAAAAAGACTGGAGAGCAAGAAAAGAGTGCTTTCTCTGACACCAATTCCAACTCCCTAGCACAATGTCGTGGCTACTATGTAGAATGATTCTAGGCCCAGCAGCACATTCAGCCATTACCTTGTAGGGTCAACTTGGGGAGAGCAAGACCCTGAGACATGAAGGTAGTGTTAAGTTTCATCAGAAAAAAACAGTGGGAAGGTGTCAGGTCTGAAGCATGGATCTCTGGCCATACCTGTGAAAGGCAACGCTGTATCCTACCTGCCAGGCGCAACTTCACTAGGCATTGCTTGCCTACTGAGGAGCTGCTCAAGAAGAGTACAGAATGGGGTTGCAGGCACCACAGAGATGTAGTTTGCCTATTTCTCAACTCTGCTTGTGGCCTATGTATGCTGCTTCCATGAATGCCCTATCTAAATCGAAGTCCCTTGCCCATGTTATCCTCAGAAAAGAGGTCATCTTCTATTCAACTCTGCACAAAGTCTTTCACATTATAAAGTAGGATCTGAATGAATTTATTTTCAACAAAGTACTCTTTGGGGAAGAACTTATCCCAAAATGATTTTAATTGATCCTAGTTTGGGATATTTAATGGAAACCATTTGAGCTGTCAGTAAAAAAACAAACAAACAAACAAAACCACACAGCATAGATTTAGTAACTATTATTGAAAGATGAGCTCAAAATTGCAAGTCATAAATAACGAGGTCAGTAGGCCCCAGAGGAATCATTTTCAAAGATAATACAGATACTTCTGTTTCCTGCTAAAATAGTATAGCTTGTGGCAGAGCAATTTTCTAGCCAAGATGACTTGAAAAATTGTCAAAAAATTTTTTAAATCTTATTGAAGGTATTGGAGAACTGCTGATGAGGGAGCTGGAATCTGAGGAGCTGAAATCTCAGGAGAGAACTGAAGAGAGGTGAGTTGATCATTAGTCACCACTTCTCCTCTCAAAGCATTTGCCAATTCCTAGTGGGGTGTAGCGAATGATAAGCCCACCAGAGGCTCAGACCTAAGAGCAAGGACGCTTTCATAGCTTTTGGCAATCTCATAGTGTTTGAGAAACAAAAATTGGGGCTTAGGATTACAAAGGCACCCAGAATTTATGTCAAACTTCCAGAGAGAAGGGAGGTACAGAGAAGTGAGCCAGATACTCTGTAGTATTACTGTTAAGGTATTTGCCAAGTTCTTAAGATGCATAGGACAAGAGAAGTTTTGCAAAAGCCCTTGAAAAATCACTGAAGAGGTTGTGGCAGTTTCACTACCCTAAGGAATCAACAATTAGGTATCAGTCCCCACCAAAAAAAAAAAAAAAAAAGACCCAGAGTAAGTCCCTCATAACTACAACCTAGGATGAGCCAGAGGTAGCCTGAGGCTAATACAAACTGCAACCCAGGTTTGTGTCAGCTCTGTCCCTGACTCATTTATGGTGATCTTCACCCACTGAGGCAGCACAGAATTGATAAGAAAGAAATATCATCATATATAAGCTCCATGATTTTTATCTACATTGTTCACCACTGAATCAATATTTATCAAGTAGACAATAAACAAGACCAAAGGAAAAACAGATGGTAAAAGCAGGTCCACATATAACATTTATATCAGTTACTTCAGGTAAAAAGTAACTTCAGTGCTGAGAAAGAACCTGATGTTGAAGATGAATTATGAAGAATTTCAACAAGTGTGTTTCACAAAACATGATATCTATTTCTGAATTATACAATATGTTTTTCTTTAAATGTATATGTAATTAAATTAACAGAGCAAGTATCAGTAAGTCATTGACTCTTTTGGCTATAAAGATTTACCTGTTCAGGTTGGCCCCAAAACTTTGTTTTCATTTTCTCCTTGGGAAACTGCAGAAATTGCCCAATATTCTTAATCACTTTATATTCAGGTATATTTGGTAATGCATAGCCCATCACCTCCCACATTTCATGATTTGCTTGGCATCCCTGACAACCTTATCAAAGAAAAGCACTTGATTATGTGGAAAATTGTTCCTTTAAGAGAAATAGTATAGGACTCTAGAAGAATTTTATTTTGTAACCCCATAAAAACTGATAATAAACACAGAGTGATGACTTTTTAGATTTAACATCCTGTTGATTAAATGCACTCACTATTGATTGGTTAATAATTTCTGACTTTCCCAAAGGCAATAAATTCTTGCCAAAATGTGTGTTTCCATGGAAGATGAGCAGGGTCTTGTTCTATTCTCAACAATGCTTTGATCGAGCTCATGGTTTGGTCTGGCAGTGTCTACAGGACCTCGGTCCTGCAGGAGAGGCAGGGCCTCTGCATGATATTTTTTAACACTCCAGGTGATTCGATTGTGCAGCAAGAGACCTACTGTTGAGAACTGCTGTCCAAAAGACTGCGTGTCTATAACTGCTGTATCCCCTGCCCACCAAATCGGTCATAGAGAGAAGTCAACAAATCTGCATGATAGTGCGGTTGCCAGGAGAGAGGCTCTTGTGTGTTATATCCTCAGTCTGGTCATTGTGTGAGTGATGCTTTTAAGCACTCATTTGCATACTTGAACACTAATGTGAGCATTAATTAATGTGAGTATTCATCAATGTGTCAGAGAGAGGAAAGAACATGGCCAATGAGTAGTCCTGAGGAAAGTTGTACAATTGCCAGTAAAGCTGGCACTCCTTAGGACTAGGTGAACACATATGGTGGCCTCAGATCTGGTCCCCTCTGCCAGATACACGCATCTGGGCTTGTTACAATCTGGGTCCTACACTCCACAAAGGATGTGCCTTTGTCAAGGTCGGAAAGCTATCTCAGCGAGGGCCTGTCTCTCAATACCTGCTTTGTAGCCACAGGTCGAGAATTAAGACGGTTAGACAATAGGGCATCACGGCTAAAAGCCAGTGATGGGAAATGCAGCAAGACCCAGGTTTAAATCCTACCTCTATCATTTATCGGCTGTCTCCTAATATTTTGAAGCCTCAGTTTCCTCATTATAAAATGGGAATAATGCGAAATCTGGGAGAATTCAATGAGATCATGCATAAAGCACTTAGCACAGTACCTAGCCAAGGTATCCAGTAACGTTAATTATCACTTTTATACACCACAGTAGCCACACACCTACCATGTCTTAACACTCAGACTCCGACACTGTTCATATCGCTCAGTCAAACTCTAGTTAGATGTGTCAGAGCAAACGATGCAGGCCTTGGGTCTCATGGTTATAAAATAACACAGGGTGAGCCAACACAGAGGAGCCAAATCAATGGAGTTACAAGTAGGCCGATGGCCATCTAACTGCACTCAGCTTGCAAGGAAGGACAGTTTGAGGTGAGACAGATTTACAACTGAGGCCTGCCCATCAAGGCAAATTCAGGATCTCAGGCCCTTCTCAGTCATAATACTAAGTTTTCCCACGAGAACAATAGCATGCTAGTATTAGATGGAATCTTCAAGATCGTGTGCAAGATCCTCAAAGTCAATTAAGGAAACCAAAGCCCAGAGATCAAGGAGCTGGCCCAAGGCTTCACATTAGTCAGCAGCAGCCCAGGAGGAGATCTTGGGCTTCCTGAGCTCACATTCAATGTTGTTTCTGGGACACCACATTGTGCCTCATTAAATGTGGGAATTACTGATTAGAATTGACAGTGCTAGTCATTTCTGTTCATTCCAACCACTGGGAATATATTATCTATGTGCCAAGATAGAAAGAACAGTCTAACTAAGTATTTAGAAAATTTAGAACTCAGAATTTAGAGGTTAAATCCTGGATGAGGTTCTGCTCCTAATTAGCCAGGGAATCATTTGACTCCTTTGAGATTTTCTACCTTTTAGGATAGAAGGTGGCAAGCATTTTCTGTAAAGGGGCGGTCCATCAATATTTAGACTTTGCAGGCCATATGGTCTCTGTTGTAAGTACTCAGCTCTGCTGCTGTAGCAGCAAAGCAGCCACAGACAATACATAAATGAATTGACACAGCTGTGTTCCAGTAGCACTTTACTTAAAGACACTTGGATTTTATTTAATTTTCACATGTCAAGCAATATTCTTCTTCTTTTGAATTCTTTTCAACCACTGAAAAATGTAAAAACCATTTGTAGTTTGCAGACTATACTAAAATAGGTGGTGGCCCCAATTTTGTCCTGTGGCTATAGTTTGCCAACCTCTGCTCTAGGAATAAACTCAGCAATATCTGCGCCATTTAGCCAACTGTGAAATGTTTTGCAAGTAAATATATTAATTATTTAAGAATAGGAAAGTCCTGGTTTGATTGTAGTGTGAAGAAAAAAGATCTAAAGATTTTAGTAACACATATGTAATGCAACCAAGAACATAAGGTAGCTATTGAAAATGCAAGTAGTTCTAGATTACTTTGAGTATAAAATAGCACCCACGTCCTAAGAAGGAATCTCCCAATATAATCTGTAACTCAGGTGGTTGAGAACATATATTTATTCTGACACAGCCAATTTTAAGGAAACTACTAATAAATTTAGTAGTGTACCTTGGAGAGAAATTAAGATGTTGAGAAGTAAAACTATATTTTACAAAGAACAGTTGTAGGGAGGAAGGGGATGTTTGAATGACATGAGAAGATGAGACTTATCCAGAGAGCAGAACTAAGGCCAATGGGTAGAAGTCAAAAGAAGGCAGACATTCACTCAACAGACAAAATAACTCCCTAAGAGCTGGAATGGTCCAACGGTGTCATGGGCTATCTCACACCCAGTGAACTCTCTATCACTGGGAATTTTCAAGTAGAACATGCTGGCTGCTCATCAAAGAGGTGGTATAGCTGTTACCATCATCTATAAGAAGAGGTCAGCTAAATGACCATAAGATGTCTTTTTGGCCCAAAAATTCTGAGTCTACAAAATGAGTTAGTAGATAGAAAGCACTTTGAAGACCTGGCTCCTCCTAAAAGCCTGCAGGACCACATTCAGGCGTGTATCCTAGGCAAAGATGGAGAACATCTCCCATCACTCTTATGCAGACATGATGTGGAGACATTGAGAGTTTCTGTGACTGTCTCTTGCCTACAGTTGAAAAGGTTCTCAGTCCAATTGGTCTTCCAACCAGCCTCACTACTGGCCTATCGGGCTAACTTCTCAGGGAGAGGCTTTGAGAGTTGTGCGTGCAGCCCAGGCAGTACTGGAAGTAGGGTAGGCTGTCATCTTTGACTCTTGCCTCAAGCTCATCTTGCTCTTGTGTTGGGGCCAAACAATGGGTAAGAAGGACTATCGAGAAGATTTCAGCAACTGGATTATTAATGAAAGGATGGAATGGAAGGGATAGGGCCCTTAGAAAAACAGCTAGTTATTCAAAGAGGTGGGTCATAGACAGGAGCAGGTGTGGAAAGAGTCCTAAAAGTAGAAAGCTATTCATTCCTCCAGGCTCCAGCCTCCCTCCCAGATGGTCCCCAGAATCAAGCATCTCTCAGCTCTGAGCCCTGAGGTGAGAGGACAGTTTTACTTTCTACCTAGAGTTACCCAGTGCTGGAAGTGCCATTACCACTGACTTGAGGTGTTGAAATGAAAGAACTGAGTGTCTTACCCTTCTCGTTCATCATCCGTGTTGTAATACACCTGTGGAACAAAACAATAGGCTTACTGTAGGTCAGAGACACGAAATGGAAAAATATCACGTGTACAGACTTGCCCAAGGCATAAGCTGTTTCTTAAAAAGGCAAATACTAACCTTTTTAAGGATACTGTGTTGTGTGTGTGTGTGTGTGTGTGTGTGTGTGTGTGTGTGTGTGTGTATTTCTAAGGAAATGCATTTTTAACCTCCTTATAATCTCCGTGGGGTTAATGTTTAGATTTTAGTGAAATACAATTGGAAATCTGATTATTTCTAGCTAAAGTCAGTCTGGTTAGATTAACTCTGGCATTAAGCCAAATCTTACCCTTGACATTAAGGAGACATTTTGGTGGGATCTAAAATTCACTGTTTACAAAGGCTCTGGCTTTGTAGGGTGGGTCCTTTTCCTGCCCCCGTGTAGCACAGTATCTGGAGTCGACTTGCCTGTGGACCATGTGGCGGATGGAGAGTGGGGTAAGAGAGCAGCATGACAGTAACTAGGCCTGTCTACTTACTCCCCAAAGGGGCCAGGTTATCCTGGCATCCCAGAACCACAGAAATTTAGGAGTCAACAGTCTCCAGACCAGGAAAGGTCATTTAGCTCTAGAAGGTGTTCCTGGCCAGAAGGAAGATCTCCAAAGACAGACTAGGGAGTTAGCATGGCAGAGGGCAGAATCAGATTAAAGAAATTACAAAGCATTCTTATTATTTTATAGAACCCTCTGGGAGAAATCCAGAGGGCATCTGCTATGTATATATGTCCTCTTAACCCCATTATTTGTAAACACTAATTGTGGGCCTTTTTTCAGCTTTATCTGTGTGTGTCAAGACAGTTTGGGTGAAGAATAATACCTGAGTTAGTATCAGACATTTACATATTAACTCAAAAGTAGCCCCTGATGCTAGTACATCTAGTCACCATCCCTGCCCCAGCCTTGGAGAGAAACAGCTATGCCTAGATGGACAACCTCCCTACAAACCTTCTCAAAGGCTCTTGGCAGTTCCTGGGATGCTGCAAACCTAGACATGGTTATAAAACAAGACTGGTTACTTGGAACTCTGGGAATGAGTCATTCTAGTCATTAGCTCAGATTTCTGCAGGAATTTTTCCTGTTTTTTAATGGCTAGTATTGTACGGTATACTTAGTTTCTTCTTAAATGGAAAACAATGGAGGCAAGTTTTTTCTCCCCACCTCAAGTCTCAGTGTGGTATTCAGAGCATGAACAGGACTGCCTACTTTCATGAATACGGAGTAACCTACCTAAGTGAAGGAGGCTGGGGCATTCCACTGGCCATAAAACTGGATTGTTTTGAAAAAGTTCCCCATGTTGGCATGTGTTTTACTGCTTTCTTTAAACGTGGCATAGTGCATCTCTCTGGCCTGACTCCTGGCCTCTGCAAAGTTGGTTGGTGACTCAAAGATGGAAGCAAGCTTCTCTTAGGTGTCTTCCCACCCTCCTGAATGGTCTCTACTTCACTGTCCCTACCACTGTCTCTTCTTTGTCATTTCTCCTTCTTACCCATAAGGACCAACGATTTCTTGTCAGCTGTTGGGTTCATTGCCCTAACTTAATTTCTAGAGCATGTTTTTCAAACTTTAGAGTGTATAAAAATATCTGGAAACTTTATCATAAACAAAAATTTCTGGAACTCACTTGGGAAATTTTAATTCAAAAGATCAAGAATGGAACTCAGGAATCCAAATCCTTATCAAGAACTCCTATGATATGGGGGAAGTTTGTTTACAAACAACAGTGCAGGAGATGGTTTCTGAGCATGTAAGGGAAAAGAAGAGTCCTCCTCGGGTTCAAGTGTTTTGGGGAAGGCTGATGCCTGCAAAGTAGATATTATCTATAACGATGATGCCTCTGCATCTCACCAATTTTTCCCAATCTCACCTAATCACATGACCTTTAAAAGCATCCAGAAATAAACAGCCTGAATATCAGGGATTCAATATCAGGTGAGTAAAACTGAAGGGCTCCATAGAGCCTGTACATTGGATTTATTCCTTCACATTAGTTTTGATAAGTATCTGAAAAATATTTCAATCCATATGTGAATCAATGAGATAACGGGAAGGTTGGGGGGCATGTGGACTGACAGTGAAAAAACCCATTCCCCAAGTCATGTCCTTGAGTGAACACGGACTGCTGCCCTGTAGTTTTAGCATAGCTCGCAGGTGCCTCACTAGCCATGAGAACAGCAGGACTGCTGGCCCTGCAGTTGGGCACAGCTGCAATGCAGCCGATTTTAGCAAGCTCAGGACTGCAGTGGCTTCTGAGATACACATTAGTCCTTGAGTCTCTCTTGCTCCCCTTTATATTTCTATCCCCTTAAGGGAAACCAGCCATATCCTTTGACCTGCCACTGAGAGCTCTTGTTTTGCAGGTCAAAGTTGGCCAGTCTCTGCCCCATCCCCAAATCTAAGGCCATGGCACTGCCTATTCCCTCCTGTCTTTGGAAGGATCTCCCGGGCATCAATCTTTTTTTGAGAAAATGCAGTCTTAAAGTCCCTAGCCAGCCACTGTCCAAGCTCCTTTCCTTCAGCTAAGTTAGCTGATCAACCACAGCATAGTCACAGGTTATTCTAGAGACAGTTGAGTGTGTTCCTTTGTTTCCAGAAGCTCAGAGCAGGCTTCTTCACTGACCCCTCTTCTCCAAATCCAAGGCCATGGAAGAAGCCAGAGAGCTCTGAGGAAGGCCTCCAGATATACAGGGGGGATATACAAGTAGGATATACAGGGGGATAGAGAGGCAGGACATACAGGGGGATATACAGGCAGGATACACAGGGGGATATATAGGAAGGATATACAGGGGGATAGAGAGGCAGGACATATAGGGGGATAGAGAGGCAGGACATATAGGGGGATATAGAGGCAGGACATATAGGGGGATAGAGAGGCAGGACATATAGGGGGATAGAGAGGCAGGACATATAGGGGGATAGAGAGGCAGGACATATAGGGGGATATAGAGGCAGGACATATAGGGGGATATACAGGCAGGATATTCAGGGGGATATATAGGAAGGATATACAGGGGGATCTATAGGAAGGATATACAGAGGGATCTATAGGAAGGATATACAGGGGGCACTGATTGGGCTGCCTGGCAACTGCTGAAACCAACAGATTATAAAGTCTTCACTTTCCTTCTGATTCCACCTCAGGCTGACAGCCGGGCTCCTGACACCCAGGCTCATCACATTCAGGGGACAAGACAGGTCAGTGGACTGACAGTCAGGAGCAGCCGGATAGGGCCACTTTTAAGATTAATTTATACTTTGTATATTTTGGAGAATGCTTGTCAAAAGAACTGGTCAGGTTGTCAGCTTTGACATGGAACTGAGGCCAGAGTCATGACAACAAACCAAACAATAAGAACAATTTAACTCAATTGTCCCTTCTTCTCAAAGGTGCAGAAACCTGGCTCCATAAACTCCCATGGGGCACAGACAGTGCAGACACAAACCACCACCATGGTCTTGGGAATTAAATAAATAAATAAGTGCTGGCACGCTTATCTTGATAAATTACAAAATTCTTCCTCCCTACTTTGTGTCCTTGTTCTTATCCATCAAGTAAGACAGGATGAAAATGTTAAATTGGTTTTTAATGGTTTTTTTGTTTGTTTGTTTTGCTTTTGAGACGGAGTCTTGCTCTGTCGCCAGGTTGGAGTGGAATGGCATGATCTCGGCTCACTATAACCTCTGCCTTCCAGGTTCAAGCGATCCTCCTGCCTCAGCCTCCCAAGTAGTTGGGACTATAGGCATGCGCCACCACACTCAGCTAATTTTTGTACTTATAGTAGAGACAGGGTTTCACCATGTTGGCCTGGATGGTCTCTATCTCCTGACCTTGATTCACCCACCTCGGCCTCCCAAAGTGCTGGGATTACACCACACCCGGCCATTGTGCTTTAAGAAACAGCTATAGGCATTTTATTCCCACGTTGGGTCATGAGTAACAACAAAAAGCTGTGGTTGTAGAGTTGCTTTGTCTCATGAATATAATGAAAGAACACACTGGATACTGGGGGACAAAATACATGCAAAAGAGAAAGTAAAGCCAATAGTGATTTCTTTCTACCCTAAGGTCAATTCCAATGAGTGTTTGCATGCTTGGAATGAAAGAAAAACTTAAATGTGTCAGTATGCCTTTATTTCTCAAAACAGATGTTTCCTTAAAGGACTTTGGGTTTAAAAGAAAACTAATGGATACAAAAATTCATTAAAACCCAATTGGTTTGGTAAAAAATAATCCTGGCTAATGCTAAGGAAATAATTATTTTTTTTCTTTTTTCACACAATTTTTATTTATCACATAACAGAAATATACTAAAAAGAAAAAGAAAAATCAGCCATATCTCATAACCCTGTAAAAAGTGTTGCAATTTTTCTTGCTCCCTTCAAATTCAGTTATATATTTGGGATGATAATATAAACACAAATTACTATTCTACATTTTCTTCCCACTGAACATCATCATAACGAGGTCCCATGTTGCTATGTAGTTTCCATAATTAAAATTTTAGTGACCACATAATATTCCATCAACTTGAGCTACCATAATGAGTTAATTATTGGACATTTATGTTAGTTTGAGATCTTTTCATTTCACTTGTAGATATAACTAGAAGAGAAGAAGTTTTTTAAAGGGGGATTGTCTACAACCTTATTTTTCTTTTGATGTGAAATGATTTACCTATGAAATGGGAACCTTTTATTTACTAAGTGAAAATTTGTTGGAGTTTTATTTAAGCTGAGACTTTCCCTTTATGCAACTTTATGGAGTTTTAGGTGCAGTTCAACTTCTCACCATTAGGTGGAGCTCTATTGCGTCAGGATAATCCCGGCCACGACAAAGCTGTCAGAACACAACTTGGAGGTTATCAGCCTTCTTACTTTCTTCCTCTTCCACTCTTTGTCAAGACTTCACTAATATCAGCTTACTCTCCTCTCCGACTTAGTTTCCTCTCCTGAGACATTCCTTTCTATAAAAATGCATTTACTAGAGGGAATGACATTGACTTTTTCTCTAGTAAATGGAAGGTAAGTTATTTTTGAGGTCAACACTGCTTCTATTTTAAGGCCCTCCCTGCCCTGTGGATGGATGGGAGGTGGACATTAGCTGGTAGGTCATACCTGTCCGGTCCTCTGCAGGTTTGCAAAGTGAACATCAGGTATGAAGAGAACTGGCTGGGAGTGGAGATCAGGCATGGTTTTGAAGTAGGTGATGTCACTCTTCTTCTGTAAAGGGATGGCGGCCAACTTCCCATCAGAGGCTGGATGGGATCACAAAACTCATAAATGACAGAGTAATGTATGACTAAGAACTCTCAATTCTAGGTCCTAAAGTCCATGGTTTTCTCCTATGAAGCTTCTTGAATACCACAGATGCAAATACACTTTAGCATCCCCTACTACCCCTAACCCAGCAAAACCAACAGGAGCATGGACTTCAGCTGAGCACTCCTGAGGTGAAGCATAGGACCCCTCACACCCTTCTGTCCCTTTATGCACCCAAGATTCCTTGACTGCAGAAGGAGGATGTTGGTCTCCAGGCTATTACAAAGTCCTTCCTAGCTCAAACACACTGTGCTCATGTGATTCTATTTGCTTTTCACAGGGATAATCAATCACCTGTCTCCACTGCCAGGGGAAAGTAAGCCATACCTTTTATGTATGTAGTTGTACCTGCAACCCACTTCTTCCACCTATTCCCCTAGTGGACACAGCCCACATCGAGTCTCCCCTGTAGAAAGCAACATTAGTCTCAGTGAAACTCACAGCTGTTGCACTGAGTTTGGGAAGCCTGGCCTTTCCCTTTCTTCCTGTTCTGCTTTCTCTCTTCGTCTCGGATTTTTCTTTCTGCTCCCTGATAGGAAAAAAGAAAAAACAAATAGACAATGCCAGGCATATTAGCAGAGCATGCAAAAGTCACGTCACACATAAGTCATGAGGATATGAAACAATACAGCAGTGGAGGAAACCAGGCAGCCCCATTTCTATTCCTCTGGCAAGGTTGAACTTTGGTCCTGAAAGCCACAAGCACTCATAAGTCTATACCATATTTGTGACCTGTGAGGGATCCTGCCTCTCCTGGATTTTCTCTCCTTTTTTGGTATCTTTCCTATTTAAAGAAATTCAGTTTTGAATCCATATGGAAAGAATCAACCCAGTTCCCTAACCCAGTGAAACCCATTAAGTAACTTTAGTGATTATAATAAAATGACAGAAGATGAAGCATTGACCCATTAAATTTATTCCTAGGCAAGAAGAGGGCTTTAAAATGTGAATTCCCTATAAAATGTTTCCTTTGCTTTCCTTTTAAACTTCAAAAAATTCTTATAGTGGTGGAAATGAAAGAAGCCATCAGGAAACCACACAAGATGCAGGATCACTTTGTACAAATAAATATAATTTTTGTTTTTGTTTCAATATTTCCATATGTTCTTAGAGATGGTGCTCATTCAACCAAACAGAAAAATGTTTAGTCTATTCAACTCCTTTTTGCTCCTCTGTTTTTGCAGCTTGGCTTTTTCACGGATTCCTCTTGCCAAATTGCCAAATTGCATCCTACTTAACCAATTGACCATCACCTTGTATCTCTTTACTTCATTGCCTATGATGATGCTCTATCTTTTCTCTTTGCTTATTTCTCTATACAAGCTTTGCCAACTCATTTTCTTCTCCTTGTCCCCCAAATACAGACATTCCAATGTGGGTTCCTTTACCTTGCCCTATTTCCACTCTTGCCGTGGAGGAATTAATCTGCATCTTTGTTTTCACAAGGCACTAGGCAGGTGACACTCTGATCGACATCTCCAACCTAAACTCCTTCCCTAAGTTTCAGATTCACATTTGCAGTTCTTGCCCATTGTGGTGGTATATTTAGGGAGCAGCAATGCACAGACCAGTCAGCAACCTTTCACCCTTCAGAAATTGTCCCCACATCATCATGTATAAAACAGGTAAGATTTAACAACATAAAAATGTAATCCTCCTGTATGCAAATCAATTAAGAGACAAAGGACAAGTTGGTGAAAATACTTGCAATAAAATAGCAAATAAAATGTCAAATCCTTAACATATAAATAATGATTCAAATTTTAAAAACAGCTAGCATACTAAAAGAAAAATGGACAAGAGTCATGAAATAGGCAGTTCACAGAAAAAGACACACAAATGGTTTGACTTATATAAAACAATGAGATATAGTTTTTGTTTATCAAATTGGCTTTTGTAGAAAAGCAGATTCCCAATTCTGGCCAGCATGACGCCATGACACAATGAGAATTTGTGGTCAGTGAAAGCTCCACAGAAGAGATGGTTTATGGCTTTTAAACTAATTTTTAGAAAATGAGTAATAACAGCTAACTCTGTGCCACGGAATTTCTAAGAGCTTTACATAATAGAATTGAAATAGCTTCATATTTTAACCAAATAATTTAAATATACATTTTTATATTTTAATAACTACCAAATGGAGTCATTTTACTTACTACCCAAAGCGGGTAATTTTATAGTGCTCCATTTGAAATTCTGAATTGTCATTGACACTTGTAGATCATGGAAACTCACAGCAAGAGGGGCATAAAATATAAAACTATCTACTTGGAAAGTCTCTTCATGATATATAAAGGTTTTGCACAGTTTTTGTGCTAGAAAACATGTTTTCAAAATATGAAGTATTAAATGCGCAGATACAATCTTCAATTGGATGTGAAGCATAAGCAAGTGGGTTCTTCAAAATAGTAAAGTCTGTAATAGAAGCTTTTTTTTTATTGGGTCCATGAGAGGCATTTTTCTATGTGTTTGGAGCTCTGTACGATGTAACATTTAATATAAATAAAATTTATATATTTGTTAACCTGTATAAATCACAGCTGCCGCAAGAAACACCCCAAGTTGGGTCAAGGAATTTGATTTCTGAGTTAACATTTTATTTTGTGCTATTTATGAGGAAGGGGACAAGAATTAATCTGTTTCAAGATTTATATACAGGCATACCTCAGAGGTACTGTGGGTTCAGTTCCAGACCCCCATAATAAACCAAATATTGAAATAAAGAGAGTCACACATTTTTTTTTTTGGTTTCCCAGTGCATAGAGAGGTTATGTTTGCACTATACTATAGTATATCAAGTGTGCAATAGCATTATGTCTAAAAAACATACATATTTTTAAAAATACTTGTTTAAAAAAAAGAGATACTGAGGCTTTTGCAATTTGTAGTATTTTTGCTAATAGTCTTATCTCAATGTTGACAGCTGCTGACTCATGAGGGTGGGGGTTGCTGAAGGTTGGGGTGATATAGCAATTTCTTAAAATAAGACAGAAATGAAGTTTGATGTATCAATTAACTCTTCCTTTCAGGAAAGATTTCTCTGTAACATGTGATGCTGTTTGATAGCACTTTACCCACAGTAAGACTTCTTTCCAAATCGGAATCAATCCTCCGAAGCCCTGCTGCTGCTTTATCAACTAAGTTTATGTAATATTCTAAATTCTTTGTTGTCATTCCAACAATGTTCACGGGCTCTTCACCAGTAGTAGATTCTGTCTGACTTTCTTTGCTCATTCGTAAGATGTAACTCCTCATATGTTCAAGTTTTCACATAAGATCGCAGGAATTCAATCACATCTTTAGGCTCCACTTCCAGTTCTAGTCTTGCCATTTCCGTCACATCTGCAGTTACTTCCTCTACTGAAGTACTGAACACCTCAAAGTCATCCATGAGGTCTGGAATCAACTTCTTCCAGACTCTCATTAATGTGAATATATTGACCTCCTTCCTGCCCACATGAATCGTGAATATTTTTAACGGCATCTGAAATGGGGAATTCTTTCCAAAAGGCTTTCAATTTATTTTGCCCAGATCCATCAGAGGAATCACTATCTACAGCAGGAACAGCCTTAACAAACATATTTCTTAAATAATAAGACTGGAAAATCAAAATTATTCCTTGATCAATGAGCTGCAGAATGGACGTTGCTGTGTTTGCAGGCATGAAAACAAGACTAATCTTTTTGTACATCTTCACCAGAGCTCTTGGGTGACTAGGAACACTGTCAATTAGAAGGGATCTTTTTTTCCTGAGCAGTAGGTCTCAACAGTGGGCCTAAAATTAAGCCCACTGAAAACACATCAGCTGTCATCCAGGCTTTGTTGTTTTATTTACAGAGCAAAAGCAGACAAGATACAGCAAGATTCTTAAGGACCCTAGGATTTCTGAAATGGTAAATGAACACTGACCTCAACTTAAAGACAGCAGCTGCATTAACCCCTAACAAGAAAGTCAGCCTCTCCTTTGAAGCTTCCAAGCCAGGAATTGACTTGTCTCTAGCTATGAAAGTCCTAGGTGACATCTCCCAGTAGGAAGCTGTTTCTTCTACAATGAAAATCTGTTGTTTAGCATAGCCACCTTCATCAATGATCTTAGTTACATCTTCTGTATAACATGCTGCAGCTTGCACATCAGCACTTGCTGTTTAATCTTGCACATTTATGTTATGGAGATGATCTCTTTGCTTGAGTCTCATGAAGTGATCTCTGCTAGCTTCAAACTTTTCTTCTCTGAAGAAAAGTTTCCTCATCTCTCTCAGCCTTCATAGAGTTGAAAAGAGTTAGGGCAGTGCTCTGGATTAGGCTTTGGCCTAAGGGAATGTTGTGGCTGGTTTAATCTTCTATCCACAACTTTCTCCAGAACAGCAATAGGGCTGTTTGACTTCCTTATCATTTGTGTGTTCACTGGAGTAGCAATTTTAATTTCCTTTAACCACATTTCCTTTGCATTCACAACTTGGCTAAGTGTTACAAGAGGCCCAGCTCTTGGTCTATGTCAGCTTTTGACATGCCTTCCTCCCTAAACTTAATCATTTCTACCTTTTGATTAAAGTGAGAGAGATGCAACTTTCCTTTCACTTGAACACTCAGGGGCCATTGTAGGTTTATTAATTGGCTTGGTTTCATATCGTTGTGTCTCAGGCAATAGGAAGACCAAAGGAAGAGGGGGAGAGAGACTGGGGAAGGGCTTCTCAGTTTTCATGCATATTTATAAACATGTTCACACTAGTAAGTGGTTTTCCCAAGTCTCTCTTGGAGCAGTCAGAACACTACACAATACTGATCAATGAAGTTCACCATCTTATATGGGTGGAGTTGGGGGTGCTCCAAAACACTTGCAATAGTAACACCAGTGATCACTGATCACAAATTACCATGACAGACATAATAATAATGAAAATGTTTGAAATGTTGAAAGAATCAACAAAATGTGACACAGAGACATGAAGTGAACACATGCTGTTGGCAAAATGGAGCTGATAAACTTGATTGATACAGGTTGTCATAAACCTTCCATTTGTAAAAATTCATTTTCTGTGAAGCATAATAAAGCAAAGCACAATAAAATGAAGTGAGCCTGTATGTTCAATGTAGATTTTTAGAAAAATCACTTGCTTATTATTTTTCAGGCGTTCTTTTGTATGCCAAACCCAAAGAATTAGCATAAAACATAGAATATCTATGCAGCAAACGGTGGCCCTTCTACAAAAGAAATTTACTGCCCAGAATGCCCAGCTATCAGCATGACAAAACAATTTTGATAGTATCTACTCTTGAGAGACCACAATTCTTATTTCTAGAATAAAGCTTTTGACTTCACAGTGACCCCAGGAAGCTTCAATACATTCAATGAAGGTGGGGAAAACATCCCTTAAGCAAGACCTTCCAAATATTCCACCTCTTCCTGTGATTCTTTGTGACCTAAGGCTTTTAGAAAATATTCTATTCTTATTAAAGTGCAAAAGTCTAGTTCTTCCAGAAGAGTATAATTCGCTACAAATACCAAATTTATCATTTGAAAATAATTCCCTCCATCTAAATATTCACTATAGAATGTTAAATTTGGAAAATACATCTGAAAAATTCCTGCCTATATTGTGATCATTTTTGCTGCCACTTGAGAGGTGATGGCTTTGTTTTTTAACACTTAAGCTGTTTCTCTTACATTTATTTTAAGAAAATGTGGCTTTATTTCTCAGTTATTCCATAATATGTAGCTATTGTTTGCAGTAATACAAAATCTTCACGAAAGACTGCGAAAGTATTTAATGTTAGCATAAAGATATACGCATAGGCATCTATATAGCTATATAAACAGATCCCGAATTTTTAAAATGTATTAAGACATGCATTCCAGTAGAAGTATCTTAATACCCCAGGTCAGGGAAACCCTTTATTTTCATCTGCAGTCTCACAGGTGTATTAATTAGAAGTCAAGGTAGAGAACTGTAAATAGTGCAGAATTACATCTTTGAAAACTGTAGACTGTGATGAGAAAATTTATGGTTTTAAAATGGAATAGCTCTCAAACCTTTTGCCTGAAAGGATAATTCAAATTGGGCATTTGTATTTATACACCCATTTGAAAGGTACAAATATTAAACTTTTCTTTTTTTAATATCTCAGGAATTAGTTTTACCTGGATTTTGAAATGAAAGCTGCAAATATGATGACAAATTACAGCAAAAGATTTGGGGTCTAGTTTGTTAAAGAAATTGACAGTAATTATGATGAATCCACCCTGCAGGATCCATAAGATTTCTTCCTTATGAGTTTCCTGACACCACAACCCCCCACCCCCAAACCTTAACATCAGGATGTGTAACTACCTGCTAGAACTTCTGGACATCACTACTGACTTGGAATAAATGCTTACCATTTACCCAACATTCTCCAACCATTTTCTTTTATTTAATACTGAAAGTTACTAGACTGATAGGCAAAATGTGAGCAATTGGAAATGCCCCCTACTTTCTGATTGGCAAAGTATTTGTTGATATACTCTTCCCAGTTTTCATGCATATTTACAAACATGTTCACACAAATAAGTGGTTCTCCCAACCATTTATTTCCTTGTCACAGATTTCCCTCTTAGCATGACCTCCGGAAAAAACTGCTTTGGAAAAATCCATATAATCCTCTTTTTAGCCCTCTCCCTTTTAGAGGTTAAAACAACTGAATGAAAATGTATAAAAATATTTTCAAACAAAAGGTATAATCAGTCAATAATTTTATTTGCCCTCTTAGCATCTTATAGTCCCTCTCATTCTAGGACATAGGTTAACAACAATAGAACATTATCCATGCATTCTGCAAGCTTTTATTCTTTCTTTTTCTTATTACTTATTGCATTAACTCTGTAATGTAAAATAATTTTAGAAGAATCCTTAACCCTTTCTCTCACTTTTAATTCCAACTGCCAAAGTGAAAATGAATGGATTGCCAGATTCCTCTAATTCTTCCCCCTCTTTCTCCTCATTTCTAACTTTATTCTTTATGTCTAAGAAGGGGATTCATAGAGGGGGATTCTACAATCTCCCCTGGAATATCTGAAATGAAGTAAGGGAATTCAAATTATTTAAATGCTTTGTTATTTATGCTTTAAAAAAGATCTCTTATACATTGCTTGAAAATGTTTCTTAATATTTAATATTGCTGAATTAAAGACATAAGCTGATTTTTTGGGGGGGATTTGTTTTGTTTTTAAAGGCCACTTTGGCTCTTTGTTGAGGTTTTGAATTGCCAGTTGTCACTTCAGTATTTTTTGTATAAAGTTATTTATCAATTCCAGGAGAATGAGTTTGAAATCAAGCCTAGATTTGCATCTTACTCCTCTGCATTCTCCCTGTGTGTCTCTGGGGAAATTACTTATGCTGTCTGTACCTTTGATATTTCACCATTTCTACACAGCTATGTCTATTGATTTAACAGGCCTCTAGAAATTGTCACAGAAACCTCCCTGCTGTCCTGGAAACTGTCCTACTGATTGCTGTGTCATGGAAACTGTCCTACTGTGCACTGTGAACTGTCCTACTGTGTACTGTCCTACAGTCCTGCTATGTACTGTGAACTGTCCTATTGTGTACAGTCCTACTGTGTACTGTGTATTGTGAACTGTCCTACTGTATACTGTGAACTGTCCTAAACTGTCCTACTGTGTATTATGTATTGTGAACTGTCCTACTGTGCTACTGTGTACTTACTGTGTACTGTCCTACTGTGTACTGTGCTCTGTCCTACTGTGTACTGTGAGCTGTCCTACTATGTACTGTGAACTGTCTTACTGTGCACTGTCCTACTGTGTACTATGAACTGTCCTACTGTATACTGTGTATTGTGAATTGTCCTACTGTGAACTGTCCTAAACTGTCCTGCTGTGTACTGTCCTATTGTCCTACCAGTGTCATGGAAACTGTCCTATTGATTGCTGTGCTGCCCTGATAGCTGGATGATTGGCATTAACTGAAATTGTCATGGCCTATCTTTGCTTCCTCCTGCCACTGCTCTCTGCTCACAGGAGCCTACTTCTCTCAATGCTCTGTTATTGCTAAACCAGAACTCTCAGGAATGTTAACAGCATATAGACCTTTAATACAACAGACTGCAGCACCTTTAAGGGTAATGGGCTGAATTAACAGCATCTGCAATGACCTGGATAAGATTGGAGACTATTGTTCTAAGTGACATAACTCAGGAATGGAAAACCAAACATCACATGTTCTCACTGATATGTGGGAGCTAAGCTATGAGGACGCAAAGGCATAAGAATGATACAATGGACTTTGGGGAATTCTGGGGAAAAGTGGGAGGGGGGCAAGGGATAAAAGACTACAAATATGGTACAGCGTGATGGGCTCAGGTGATGGGCACACCAAAATCTCACCGATCACCACTAAAGAATTTACGTAATCAAACACCACCTGTACCCCAATAACTTATGGAAAAATAATTTTTTAAAAAGAGTGATGGGCCATAGTGAACTGGCTAGTAATATCTCTCCCTTCCTCTCTCCCCCCAGCATCTAATATGAACTAATATCCTTTCATTTACAAGGAATATCTATAAGCGGTCAGTCAACTTATTTTTTATATATCCTCCTTCCTATCCTTCCCAATTTTAAAATAATTGTACAATGTCTACCTTATCAGAATATACTGTCACACTGTCTCTGCCATCATTTGGAATGAGATCTACAGGCAAACAGATCGATGCTCACCACCAGTCATTTTATCAGTGTCCTTATAGTACCATTGCTTATCTAAAGTTTGTTCACCACTGGAGTCTCTAAGAAGAAATATTCTCTGGATTTAGGGAGTTTATTTTATTTTGTTGTGCCTGTTTCTCTTTATGCTTCAAAGTCAATTTGGCTGTGTATAAATTTCTTGGCTCACATTTTCTTTACTTTGTTACCTTAAATAACATTGTCTCTGACAAGGTATTGCTGTTGAAAAGTTTGATAATCAAATTTGCCTTATAAGTGATTTAATATTTATTTACTGAGATGCCCAAATAATATTATTTTCTTTTCTCAAAAAGTCCAATAACTTAACTACTTGGTATTGGTTATACTGGATCAATTTTCCCAAGTGGGTGGTGGGCTGTTCAAATACATACATTTTCTGTTTAAAGTTTTCCTTAGAGCATATGTATTTAAATGCATATTTAAAGCATATATATTTTTATTATTCTACCCTCCCACTTTTTTTTCTCAAATATTTATATTATATGTACGCTGAAGTTTTTTTTAAAGATAGGGTCTCACTCTGTTACCCAGGCTGGAGCATAGTTCACTGCAACCTCAAACTCCTAGACTCAAACAATCATCCTGCCTCAGCCTCCTGAGTACCTAGGACTACAGACATGCATCACTGAACTTGGGTAATGTTTACATTTTTCTGTAGAGATGAGGGTCTTGCTTTGTTGCCTAAGCTGGCCTCAAACTCCTGGACTCATGTGATCCTTCCACCTTGGCCTCCCAAAGTGCTGGGATTACAGGTGTGAGCCATGCACCTGGCCTATATTACTTCTTTACCTTTCATCTATATCTGTATTTTCTCTCACACCTCTTTCTTCATTTCCTCTGATTTTAAAAACTTTGTTGTTTTCCAGCTTGTTTTCTTAAAGCATTATCTTTTACATTTATTTACTCTGTACTGCTTCTAGCATAGTTTTTATTTCTAATATATTTTAATCTTTTATTTCTAAATTCCATGAGTTCCAGCTCATCTCCTTTCAAGTCATTCTATTTTTTCTACACATCTCAAGTTGAGTTTTTCAAATTGTGATTTATGTTGATCTTCAAACTTCCATTATTTCTTTAATTTCATTTAGCTTATTTTGAAATATTAGGCTACAGATTTCGCCTGTTTTGTAGGCCTTTTTGATAGGTATTCATTATTCATAGGGAAGGCAGTCTGATCTTAATCTCTTTTCTCATGAAACATTGTATGGGATTTAATTGCTTTTTCTTTTCTGTTGGTCATTTTCAAGCGAAATGAGTGAGCCAGGATTTCCTCTAGCTTCATGCTCCCAGGCTCCCCATCTGCTGTGTTCACAAAGTGATACAAACATAGTCAGATTTTTCTGAGATCTGCCCACTCTGTATTTAGTCCCATCTTCATCTTCACTTTTATTTTGACCTCCTCTTTCCTTTTCACCTTTTTTTCCAACTCAGCTTGGACTTTACTCTGAACACTTTTTGTTTCCAGGGCAGGGTTTTGCCTTAGAAAGAAACTTTAGTTTCTAACTTCTCAGAGTTCATGGAGCTCATAACATTTCAATGCTCAGTCCCCTGCACTTGCCAGCAAATGCAAATCCACTAGATCTGTTCCCTCCTACCTGAGTCTCACGTGCTGCCCTGAGACACCCACTTCACTTTCCAGTGAGTACTTTGGACAATTTTGTAGGTTTTCTGTTATTTGGCTATCAAGTGGCCCCATTACTTTCCCTCACAAATGCTGATATCACACAGGTTTTGAAACTGTTGATGCTTGGTCCTATTCATATGTGGGATTTGTGAAGATCTGTCACCTAATCATGGGGTTTTAAGTTTTGCTGTTCAAATTTTTTTACTCTTTTGGGGTGGGATTCAGGGAGATTCAAAGTACATGTTTACTAAGTGAATATGTACTAATGAACTTATTTTATAAGTGCTATTTCCATTCCAAAAAGTCCTAGATAAGGTCCCATTTAACCCATAATAACAGATGTGCCAATATGCTCTGGGACAGGGTTTCCACCCAGTAAAGAGTATTAATCTGTTATTCGAGCTATCTAATTGGATCAAACTTAGAGCACAATGTGTTATAAAATTTGTATACCCCCAAAATTCATAAGTTGGACCCCAAATTCCCAATGTAATGGTATTTGGGGGTGAAATTTTGGGGAGGTAATTGGGTTTAGATGAGGTCATGAGGATAGAGTCTTTATGATAAAATTAGTGTCCTTAGGAAGAGAGATACCAGAGAGCTGTGCACGTGCTCTCTCTATGCCATGTGAGGACACAGTGAGAAGGCAGCTGTCTGCAAGCCAGGAAGAGAGCCCTCACTAGGATCCAAATTAGCTGATGCCTTGACCTTGGACTTTCCAGCCTCTAGAACTTTGAAGAATACATTTCAGTTGTTTAAGCCACCCAGTCTATGGTTTTTTGGTATGGCAGTCTGAGCTGACTAAGAAACAGTCAGTGAGTCATTAAGTTAGTGATAAAAATGATAAACTGAAAGAAAAAAAAAAATACCGTTGACTGAAGACTTCCTAGATATCTAACAGGAACTGAGGGTAAAAGATTACCACTCCCACTGCGAAGGGTTAAGTAACTATTTTGACACCACTGGACAAGTGAAGGTGACAAGGGAGAAATGCCATTAAAAGTAATGTCTAATAACAAAGACACCTTTATAAAAAAAGACTGTCATCTTTACTCACTTTGTCACAGAAGACCTTGATCTGGCAATAAGCTCTATGAATAGGTTTATTGCTACGATTGTTATAGCTGTATGTGTCAATCTGAATCATCAAAGGAAGTCCTTTCACCCCTTTTTGGGAGGAGAAATCTGTACTCAAGCAATTCACGGTGATGAAAATCTGAGGAAAGGAAAAAGAAAAAGTTCACAAGTCACCATAAAAAGAATGTACGACAAATGCATAAACCTTAAACTTTAAGTCAAAACACTAAACAACCCCATAAGGACAACTGAAGAATATTCTGATGTTCTTTTCACATAAAAATATGCTGAGCATAAAACATATAATTTATAATTACACATTATTTTTAAAATCTGCTTTCATATTTAATCTTGAAAGAGACCACTTAAATTACTTTCCTGGAAGCATATCAGCAAAGTCTTACTTATTTTTTAAATATGCATAAGTGGCCTGAGTAAAACACTGTTTCCTCAACACATCAAAGCTGCCAGTTTTAATAGTTATAGCAGTTATTCTAATCTCTGGCCTGTGGAATATAAAGAAAAAATCAGATGGCACCTTCCTTTGCACATTATTGCACTGAAACCTAGTTATTTGTTTACATATCTATCTTTCTTCCTTGATTATAAAGCATGCAATTTGAGACCACTTATTATTTTTGTATTACTGGTACCTAGTTCCTGGAGAAAAATAAGCACTCAATAAACATTAGATGAGTGAATTACTGAGTTTATCTGCAGAAAGCCTACTAAAAAGGGAGTCAAATGCCCCAGGTTTTAGTCCCAGCTGTAACATCAACCAGCTATGAAACATTACTCAAGTCACTTAATGTCTTCAGATTTCATTTTTCCCTTTAGGATCACTCCCTGCAGGACAAAATATAGATACAAATATACTTCCATGTTAGTGAAAAAGTAAAAGAGGAGCTGGTAAATGTAAGTTCTGAAACAGGAGAGGGAAGGTGTAGTGAAGGCATCAACATCCTCACCTTACAGCACAGGGACATCCAGAGACACAAGGGAAACCACATGAATTCCAAAAAATGGAAACTCCAGGAAATTCATAAGATTATAGCGCTGACCAACAAAAGAACTAAAAATAATTTTATTATAAAATATTGGTAAGAAGAAAGGGAGGAGTGTAAATAGCTAAATTTCTCCTTATTTTACATAGTGGATGGCAGACCATTGACCATTTAAAAGTGATTTATCACGGAGCTGCGGTGTAAGTGTAGCACACAGGTTACGTGGTAACTCCAGTGATGATGAAGAGGTGGGTGTGGGGAGACCCAGGCACTCTCTCTTAGACTCTTGGTACTATTTTCACTTGATGCCACATGTATTATTTTTATTTAAGATGTTAAATTATTCATTGCTTTAAAATTGTACAATTATGTATTCTGAAAACTACATCATTAGATGTACTATTTAACGCTTGTCTTATTTGATTCCCTGGGCTTTCCATTCACCTTTAAGCCTTGGACCTGAAGTTCCTCACATCACAGGAACATTATGGAGAACAGCTTTGTAGGATGCAAAGCCATGAGAAACAGGCTACATATTAAAGGCCTTTCAGCCAGGCCCGGTGGCCCATGCCTGTAATCCCAGTACCTTGGGCGACCGAAGCAGGGGGGTTCCCTGAGCTCAGGAGTTTGAAACTAGGATGGGCAACATAGTGAGATATCATTTCTACAAAAAGGTTAAATATTAGCTGAGTGTGGTGGTGCATGCCTGTAGTCCCAGCTACTTGGGAGGCTGAGATGGGAGGATTGCTTGAGCCTGGGAGGTCGAGGCTGCAGTGAGCTGAGATCATGCCACTCCACTCCAGCTTGGGTGACAGAGCGAGATCCTGTCTCAAAATAAATGAATAAAATAAGGGCCTTTTGAATTTTTGATCTAACTACTAGACCTGATCTAGTTCATTTCAAACCCAATGCCTGCAGGCTTCTGGTAATCCAGGCATCTCATTTTTAGTGCTACATCTCTATAAACCTCATTTTTATTTTATTTGTGAGGTCCTCACCTGGCACTGAGGAATGTCTTAGTAGGGTGCCACATCCATAGCAGTCAGGCCAGATGACAGGGCTTAGTGACAGGCTGATCACAGCAACCCTGTGCCCTGACCCCTGGGCTCTCACACTTCCAGCCACTGTCTGAAGACAAGTGCTCACGAACAATCTAATTCTGCCAACAAATCTAGCAACCTAAGGCACAACAGGAGGATCGTCAGTAATAAAACTGTACTGTAGATGGGAGGTCGGGGGAAAAAGAAAAAGTGTACTGTATATGGATTCCATGCTAAATAAGTAGATTTTAGCTGCTCTTGCCAAAAGCAGAAATGGGTAACCATGTGAGATGATGGATATTAGATGATAGATAAAGTATCTCCAGGTATTCCATAACATCATGTTTATATCTTAAATATACAACATTAAAAGTTGCTTTTAAAAAAAAGATAATCTACTGATACATTCATTTTCTTCATTCATTTCTTTAGTTCCTGTTTTCAGTCTGTAAACTTCCACACAGCCCACAATGGGTGAAACACAACATGAGATACAGGGCTTAGAAAAGAAACCCAAACCCCTGCTTCAGGGAGCTGACAGTCCAAGAGGGAGACAGATGAGTGATCCAGCAGTGACCAATGGAGAGTGGTCTTCTGTGTTGTGTACAGAGAGGCAGGTGTGCACAGAGTCCCCAGGAAGACAAAACAGAGCCCTGGGCCTGGAGAACACTAGTGAAATACAAACCCACACATTCACTGGGCTTAGAGCAGGGGCCTGACAAGGACTGAGGAACAGTAAAGAGAGTGACTAAAGATGCAAATGTCAGGTGATTCAGAGGAACTGAATGATAAAGACTACTAAGAAAGAACACACAGGCTGGGTGGCTTAGGCCTGTAATTCCAGCGCTCTGAGAGGCTGAGGTGGGTGGATCACTGGAGATCAGGAGTTCAAGACCAGCCTGACCAACATGGTAAAACTTCATCTCTACTAAAAATAAAAATAAAAATTCGCCAGGGTGGTGGAGGGCATCTGTAATCCCATCTACTCTGGAGGTTGAAGCAGGAGAATCTCTTGAACCTGGGAGGTGGAGGTTGTAGTGAGCCGAGGTCGTGCCATTGCACCTCAGCCTGGACAACAAGAGCAAAACTCTGTCATGGGAGGGGAGGGGAGGGGAGGGGAGAGGAGGGAAAAGAGAAGGGAAGAGAAGGGAAGGGGAAAGGAAAGGACATGCTATATCTGATTCTCCTACTGATTTTCCATGACAAAGGTATTTTGCCCACTGCAGTCACACACACAGAAAGCGCTATCTACTGCCCCTAGAGAAGCCCTAATAGCAGAGAATTTTTATTTAAGTCATTCACGCAAGAAATATTTTTGAAGTGCCTAAAAAGTTCCTGAGGCTGTGCTAGGCACTAGCATAGATGCACTGGTTATGGTTCCTGTGATCACAGAAGTCAGAGGGAAAATTGAGAGAGAACGTATGGTGGTGCTCTAAAGATTACAACAGCTTCATCAAACACTAACCTTTAGGTTAAAAAAAAAAAAAAAGTATGCTTTTCTAGGAACACCTGAAAAACATCTTGGCTGAATGTATCAATGCAGTTATATGTCAGCAAAGCAAATGATCACTCTGGTGAGCTCTGCAGCTGTTCATCATTTTGGCCATGTGCTTCATAGAGATCTTCCTGCTGGTGGCCATAATATACAGGAGTCTTAACACGGACTGGTTATTTTCCACTCCCTCAGAAAGCCTGCCTAGAACTACAGGAGCCAGAGGAGAAAAGTGTTCTGATGAATATTTCCTAAGCTATTAAGATTCATGGTTGGCTCACTGATTTAACCACGTCACTCACAGTGGACACACACTCAGACAGGCAGGAAGCAATATTAAGTGTGGCCTTATCAACTCGTCTCAACTAAGAGCCAAAGTGATGGATTGTGAATATTTACAAGGGCCATTTAAGTGGGACAGACCCACTAGACCCACTGAAATAACTGCTTACTGGCAATATACTACAATACATAGACTAAATTTTCCCTGGAGAAGTTATAAAAACCAGCCACGCAGTAGAGATGGTCTTCAAAGGTCAAATGAGCTACCACACATCAGACTTCACTGGGAGACACTTAAGCTAGGTTCTCTCAATAGAGAGAAGTCTTTAGAAGAAGCTCTAATGGGCTCTGTCTGATTCAAGGCCTCCTACTTGCATTAAAAGTAAACAACACAAGAATCTGCTTTTTCTGCTACATTGTGTTGTCAGCTCCCAGTGAACCTAAAAGGCTGGGATTTTATAATAGGGTTGGCATTGTTTTCCTTTTGCCTAGCTGCCTGATCCACTAGCAAGGCACAGTTTCAGTGCCTGATGGTATCAATCACAGTCTCGCTATACTGCACTCAAAACCCAAATGGTTGAACTTTAACTGAAATTGGGGGTGGGGAGGAGTTTTGGGAAGTCATGGAAGGACATTAACTAAAACCCTGGCTTGGAAACTGATAAGCATTCATTTGTTTCATCTTGCAAACCCAACCATATCTCAGCTCTAAGCACAGCAGGCAAATGTGAAAGCAAATTACTTGGAAGTACATCTACAAAGCACTTGTTTGTAAATATGTATTAGAGAGGCTTAAGGAAAAGGTATAATTTCCTCTACCAAATGTTCATCCAAATGTCAAGCACAGAAAGTTATTTTTTACTTTGGTGGAAGCCTTGATTATGTAAAGAATGCATAAATGCCATAAACAATCTATCTGTCTCCTAAGTGTTAAGAAAGTTACGAATGCTCATATAATATTTTTTAAACTTCACTTGTTTTTCTATAATGCTAATAGCACATAATTTATTTTTTAAGAACGAATCAGGTGTATTCAGGCAGACAATAGATATAATTTTAATTTTTGTCATCAGTTCAAAGATTGATTCAGTTAGAAAGATTATTTCTAAATGTGCCAAGATCTTTTCCAGAAATAGAAGTAGTCTAGTGACAAAAGACTTAAAAAAAAAAAAAATCATTTGTTACATATGAATTGCAATTCCCATTTTGTGGATTCTATCCAAGACAAGTGACTTTGCTGAAATTATGATACCCCTCACTTGTACATGATGCATGCAGTAAGATTTATTAAAATAAACACAAATCAATGAGCTTTAGAATTGCTACATTAACTTGGTTATTAACTCCTAAGCCTTTTTCTGAGAGCTTTTCATTAAAACAAATGGGTCTACCTTTGAATCAGAAAGCAATTTGGGATTTAAAACATTGTAACGTCTGTGATGTGGTACATGTATTTATTCTCCTCTTTAAACAATTGTATTTTGCACTTTTAAGATGTTTCTCTTTAAAGACTCAGAAAGCTACTTATTTCCTGATAATTGAGACTGGGGGGAAAAATCTTTTCCAGGCAATTGCACAGGGTGTCTCTAAATTACAGGTACAAGGTATACATCAAGAAATATTCATTTTAACACTAGAACACATTTTTCTTTCACAAACAATATATAACTATATAAATGTGCTCTTGCCAGTTTCTCTACTCTGTTCTTTTCTTGGTTTTTAGAGTTTTTACAGAGGGCTTTCTCACATTTTACCTTTCTTCTTCCATTTTGATAGGATTGTATTTGTGTGCAGATGCAATGCCAAATTGAGACGGAAGACAGACTAAAAGTAGATAATATTAAAATGTGAAATCTCAGCTTTGGGCATCCATCCATTTGTTTTACGTACATATTCATCAGATAGTCATTTGATGTCTTCTCTCTGTGCCTGACATTGTGCTGGGAGGTGGGAACACAGGGTGCAAGGCAGACCACCCACTCTCAGTGAGCTTGCCATTTTGCTGAGGATATAAGAAATGCCTAGATTTCATAAAACATACAATTACATAGCACTTCAGGAAGTACTTTATTCAAATTTTTATTTCATTTCTTTCTTCCTATTTCTTTACTTTCTCCCGTCAATTCCACAGGTATATACGTATACACACAGATGCACACTTGTGGACTCACATACTCTGCCGTAGTTCCCCATATTCTTTCAGTGCTCAATTTTTTGTTGTTCTCCTTTCAGAGCCTTGGCTGCCTGCTGTGCCCTCTGCCTGTTGTGCTGTCCCAGCAAATCATCACACTGCCAGCCCCTTCTTCTCACTCAGATTCAGTCCAATGACAACTTTTCAGAAATACCTGCCTTGACCATCCCATGTCACTTCCTCTTCCTCCACCTCTCAACCACTTGGCCCATGACCAGTGGCACAGTCTGTCCAATTTTTCTTTTCTCTTCATAGCACATACAATTATTTGAATTTATCTTATTACTTATGTGTTTATTGTTTAATTATCTGTTTGCTCCATGAGGCTGAAAAGCCCTTAAGAGGAGGGTACTTGTCTGCCTCAAGCTCACTCCATTCCTAGTACTAAGCCCATGGTAGACAGTCAACAAATATTTGTCCAATAACTTAAGAGAAGACAAGCTATTTTTCTAAATACAACTTGATCTATGTTTTTGGTTTCATAAGCAATACCTCCTAAGAGCTGAGATTAATATGAGTAGCTGAAGTCAATTTAATATAGTGGAGTTAGCTGCTCTGGCCAGAAGTTATCTATCAACAATCATAAATTGAGCATCAACTATATATTCAGCATGAATATCTTCCTCTCTCTGTCTCTTTCCATCCATCCATCCATCCATCCATCCATCCATCCACACTATAAAGATGCCGTATATAGAGGCCATGGGAAATACAGAAGCCTGCCTATAGCAGGGACCTGCCCTAAAGGAAAAGATGGGGATCCAACAGTGTTCACTGTTGTGGAAAGTATATAATCAGATATTAAATTGAATACGCCAGACTTTGCTTGCTTTAAGAAGTAAGGGAGAAGGCCAGGTATGGTTCCTCACACGTATAATCCCAGTACTTTGGGAGACCAAGGTGGGTGGATCACCTGAGGTCAGGAGTTCGAGACCAGCCTGGCCAATATGGTGAAACCCATCTCTACTAAAAATACAAAAATTAGCTGGGCGTGGTGGTACATGCCTGTAATCCCAGATACTGGGGAGGCTAAGGCAGGAGAATTGCTTAAACCTGTGAGGCAGAGGTTTTAGTAAGCTGAGACTGTGCTACTGCAATCCAGTGTGGGTGACGAAGCGAGACTCCATCGAAAGGAGGAGGAGGAGGAGGAAGAGCAAAAGCAGTAATAGTTAGTAGTTGTAGTGGAGGAGGAGGAAGAAAGAGGAGGAGGAGGGAGCTCAACGAAGTAGCCAGGGAAGATTTCCTGTAGGAGTCTTACAACAGGAGAAAGAGAGATGGAAGGGAAAGAAAGAGCATGGTGGCTCTGAAAATATGGAGAGATCATCCTAATGGAAAAGGAGGGTTTATATCTGGAAGGTGAGGAAAGAACCTGAAAGGTCGTAGGTGGTAAGGAAAGAGGCAAACCAAGATGCTTTTATCACTGTGATCCAGTAAAAAGCACTGAATGAGGCCAAGTGTGCATCACTGAGGCCACGGCAGACAGAGTGGTGGCCACAACCTCCAACAGCCAAGTTACAGAGAGGACGGGAGAATGAGGACTGAAAAGGCTATTGTGTTCAGTAGTGGAGAGCATCCATGCTCCTTCCAGAGGCCAGAGCAATGGAAGGGAGGAGAAGAAGGTGATTGCTGGGCAAATGAGACAGGCCAAGGAGATGGAGAAGATGCACCTCAGCTGAGGGAGGGATGGGAGCACTGGGAGCAGGCAGCTGGCCAAGCAAAGGTGCGCTTCTGAGTTGAAGGAGGTGTCCACACGTCAAGAGAGGAGGTATGTAAGAGGCTGCAGAGAGGAGTGGCTGTGGGACCCAAGAGCCTCAGAAGCAGGGGATAAAGGAGATCAACTCATAAGTGAAGTTTTGTGAGAGGAAGAAAGAGCTTTCTCTGAAGCTTGAGGGTAAGGTGATGTGACAGGGAGACAGCAAAAGAACTAACATAAGTAACTCCATTTTTGTTTAAGGGGTCTTTACCCATTCCTGCACATAGGCAAGGATGATTTTAGAGCACTGACATAATATGCAAAAACAGCAGTCATGCAGCTTTTAAAACTAAGCCTGGGAAGTATGTAAACAGCTAGGTGTGTTTTGCTAACGATTTTTAGGAGCACTGTGACCTGACCAAGGACAAGGAAATCCCCAGGCTCCTCGGACACTCACTGCTGTCCAGATGTCTGTAGTCGCTGCTTACCTCTTGATCTCAACCCCTCCTTGTCCTCCTGCCCCTAACATCAAAAGAGCTTAAGGTTTGTACTGACTTAAGATGGTACCTTAGAACATTCGCTCTAAGGTATGGTTATGTTGGCTTTCTGAATAAACCTGCTTTTCCTTCCACCAACCTTTGTCTCTTGAGTCTGGCTTTCAAGTGGTGAGAAGCAAACTTGGGTTTGATTATAATGAGAGTAAAGCACAGCCAGAAAAACATTTGCCAAGAGGCTCAAATGGTGCTCCTGTGCAAACCCTAGCACTGCAGCCTTGGACTCACTGTCTGAACTTTCTGGGCCTTATTTAAATAGCAATAACAATCCCTACCTTGGTACTGTGACACTTAAATTAGATCATTTTTTAAACTGTAGAGTGTCATGAAAATCGAAAGAATTTGACTATCATCAGCATTATCTCTCTCCTTTCAGACGCCCAGCCTCTCAGCTGGTCCTGTTCTTGAACTCCAAGTCCTCGCCCCCATGGCAGAGTCAACACAGCCCTCTCCATTTTACCTTCCTAAATGCTCCTGCCTGGAGGGCTTCCTTAGCGGTCCGAGGGTCCCCCAGTTCAAGCCCTCCTTCCTGTAAGATTACTACTTCCTCCCACAATTGCTACTTTCCAACTGGATTCTCTCCCAGGGAATTTTGTGAAGCTAACTTCAGATGATCCAAAGGTTACATTAGTTATGATTTGTATTAATGGAACAAACATTTAATTAAGGAGAATTGATTTAAAAATATTAAATCTCTCTTTCCAGTACCAGGTATTGCTGGGGAGAGCACAGGGAAGTCTCTCAGGCAGAAATCGTCACTGCTCTTTGAACTGTCACAGCTTCTGCTGCTCTGCTGTCACTTGAACAGATATTATGCAGTGTCAAAAGTCTCCCTCATACACAAGCAGCACATGAGTATGAGGGAGACTTTTGATACTACATAACCAAGAGATTAGGCTGCTTGGTGAAATCATGAGCTTGCAGGCAGAATATTTTTTATTTTTTTTTATTTTTTATTTTTATTTTTTTTTTTTTGAGACAGGGTCTTGCTTTGTTGCCCAGGCTAGAGTGCAGTGGTGCAATCTTGGCTCACTGCAGACTCCGCCTACTGGGTTCAAGTGACTCTCCTGCCTCGGCCTCCCACGTAGCTGGAACTACAGGCGAGCATCACCATGCTCAGCTAATTTTTGTATTTTTAGTTGAGGCAGGTTTCACCATATTGGCCAGGATAGTCTAAATCTCCTGACCTCATGATCTGTCTTAATCTCCTGACCTCAGAATCTACCCACCTAAGCCTCCCAAAGTGCTAGGATTATAGAAGTAAGCCACCATGCCTGGCCCAGAAGAATTTAAGTACAGACTGAAAGATTCATTCACTCGACTTCTTAACATTTGTCATGTGAAGCTTTTTCTGTTCAAGTTTAACACTTAAAACTTGTTTTGAGCTTTTAATGCCTGAATACGGTACGAAATCCAAAAGGCACAAAAGGATGAACTGCAAAAATTACCTCCCTTCCTTGTTCCCCAGCCAACCAACAATTTCTTGAGTATCCTTCTAGAAACATGTTATGCAAATACAAATACACATCATTTCCTATTTTACACTAATGGTAGCATAAAATGCATGCAGGTCTGCATCTTGCTTTTTTCACTTAACAATAAAGTCTGAAGATGGTTTTCCCTCTCTCTTTAAAAAAGCATAAAATATGGAATGACAATTTCTTCAACATTAGGTTGTTTCCAGACTTTTCCTCTCATAAACAATGCTGCAATGAACGCCTTTCTATGTGGCTCTTGTTCACATGCGCACGTATAAATTACTGGCATGTATAAAATTACTTCTGAAATTGCTTTCTTCAAATCAAGGGCAGCCTTCTCAGCAGCATCTTTATAACAGGTGTCTCCTAATTTAGTGTGCATCAGAACTGCCAGGAGGCCTGGCTGAAACACAGGTCACAGGGCCTCAGCCCCAGAGTTTCTCATTCAGTGGGCCTGCGTTGGAAGACACAAGCATTTGTACTTCTAACAATCTCCCAAGTCAACATTGTTGCTGCTTGTTGAGGACCACACTTTGAACAACCACTGCCTAAACCATTGGACTTTGTCGGCCCTCTCCCTGTCCTCTTCGTCGCCCTTCTACTTCCTTCCTTTCCGTTTCTTCTTCTCTGCTCTTACCTACCACCCCATCCCTCTCTGCCTCCTCTTCCTCACATTTTCTGCATGGAGAAGGTCTGAGTCCCATCCTTGATCCTGTTTTGCCCACCCTCCAATTCTCTCCACAGCAGTATCATCCTTTCTCATGACTTCTATCATCCCCTCTTTACAACTAACACTAACTTCCCTCCTGAGTGCCACACTCTCCTGAATGGCACAGTGCCCTCTCTCCTTGTGCTTTCCAGGTTCTGCACCTTTGGACACCCCCTCGTTCCCCACCACATGCTCTTCTTCCAACTTCCTCATGTCGAAGTCCACCTGACCCTGAAGACACATCCTACATGCCATGTCCTTCCTTGTGTCTTCCTGATCCTGCAGAGAGAGGACCCCTCTACATGCTGAAGTACTTAGGAGAGAGTGTAGGGGGTGTGTGTGTGAGAGAGAGAGAGAGAGAGAGAGACAGAGAGACACACAGAGAGAGAAAAGATAAAGCAAATCTGGCAAAATATGAACAGTAAGTCAATCCAGGTGAAGGGTAAGTGGTGTTAAATGTAATCATCTTTCAACTTTTCACTTGAAATTTTAAAAAATAAAATGTAGAAAAATAAAACATGGAGTTACCTCTCTTCAGACCTCTTCTAGCACTTTTTCTCCCATAGAGTCACTGTCACTTACCTACCTTGGGTCACAGTTATTTACATGTGTGTCTCAGTGCCGAGTCTAGTCCAAACATTCTCTGAGCGCGGGGATTCTGCCTGACTTGTTCAGGACCCTCCACCGCCTGGCCCAGTGCCTGACATACAGTGGGTGTGCTGCTTCACAGGAACGATTGTTCCCTCGTCAGAAATAACTAGGAGGCATTAATTACTACTAGGTCCCCCCAACACAAAAAGGTGCCATGGAAAGAACAAATGCTTCAGAACTAGACAGCCCAAGGTGAGAATTCCAGCTCTACCATGCACTAGCTGTGTAACCTCAGGTAAGCGAGCTAACTTTTCTGGGCTTCAAATTCCCCATTAACTTCAAAATCAAGTTAAATAGAAACTGCTTTTCACCTAAAAATATGAATACTGCATAATGTATATAGAGTGCTTGGCAGAGTGTCTGGTATATGGCAATCACTGAACAAATATTAGTCATTGTGTACACACATACAATCATTTTATGAAACCCAAGTACGCAATCTAATTCTCTGCACTATACAATAGTTCGTACATGTTAATTACAGAGTCCTAAGCAAAATTTAGTCCAGAAACCATGGATACTTCACATTCTAACAAAGATCTAGACATTGATATCTTTGGTGAGATGCCTTCCAAATATTCCTTTTATATATTAATTAACTCTAGGTTTATAGCTTTTCCTAATATCCATTACATTATAAAACTGGAACAAAGGTATGGCTTTGTTTAAGTTCAATACCAAAGACTCCAGCAAATGTTTACCTTTCTCTTTTAAGGCTTCCTTTACCCACACCACACCTCAGCAAACACATAAAAATGCCATTTGCCGTGCTTTACAGTGTGCAATTCAACCTTTCAAGACCCATCCCAGGAGTGTCCCCCAACCCTATTTTTACTTTTGAGACCACGGGATATATTCTATAATATTCTGTAATTTTCCACAAGATCGCCTGTCTAAAATCAGCCAATACATTAATTTAGGCCAAAAATGGAATATAACTTTTCTTAATCATTAATATCTACCAACCCCATATCATCCCCGACTGTCTTGTAAGCAGAAAGAGAACTCCCCAGCAGAAAGCACTGGGCTGCTGAGGGGTGTGGGGTGGGAAATAAGCAAGGTCATGAACCCACAGGGCACTCAGGAATGTAGTCTCCTTTGGACAGTCCTTTAGTTTCCATTTTCATCCTGAAAAATAGTGTTTACACATCTTCCCTTCTTTGGTATCCAGCAGTGGAGTTCAGCAGAACAAGGACGCTGTCCATTTAGGAACAGCCCTTTGGAAAGCATGATTTGTTAAGACCACCAAAGCCTTAATTTTCAAAAGAGCTGTGCTTGGCACACAATGGAGGCCCAATAAAAACAGATTAACTAGTTTAGAGCAACAATAACTGGAAGAGAGACAGAGGGAAGGGGGAAAGGAGAAAAATAACGCATTTGAGACAACTTAATGGATTTGCCATGATTCGGTACCGAATACAAGCCAGGCTTTCAATTAGCATAACCTTATTTTTCACCTAAAGATACTGAATAATTTGCAGTGTACAAGAAGTCAGAACACCTATGTTTTCTCCAATTTACTGCCTTTCCATATGGCCAAAGCCCTACAGTTCTCACCATCTTATCTTTTAAGCTACTAAAATTGAGATAATGAAGACACAGAGCTATTTTTCCTCCCTAGTTGCAGCTGATGGAGCAGAAAGCTAGGCTTGGCTTGCTGACCTTGAAAAGACAACACTGGGAAAAGGTTCACCCACACAGTGAGAGAAAGACGAGAGCTAAAATTTCTATGGAAATAGTAAGTCAGCCTTTATGATGGCTTTAGTCATATCTCACAACATGAAGCCAGTCACTGTAGTCACCAAGACCCAGGCCACATCAAATGCACCCTTAAGTCTGCGGCAGCTTTGAGGCAGTGCTGGGACATTAAATCAATTTCATTTTCTCCCTTAAAAATGCATTTACTGGCTCAAGCCTGTAATCCCAGCACTTTGGGAGGCCGAGGCGGGTGGATCACGAGGTCAAGAGATCGAGACCATCCTGGTCAACATGGTGAAACCCCGTCTCTACTAAAACTACAAAAAATTAGCTGGGCATGGTGGCGCGTGCCTGTAATCCCAGCTACTCAGGAGGCTGAGGCAGGAGAATTGCCTGAACCCAGGAGGCGGAGGTTGCGGTGAGCCGAGATCGCGCCATTGCACTCCAGCCTGGGTAACATACATGAGTGAAACTCCGTCTCAAAAAAAAAAAAAAAAAAATGCATTTACAAATATAGATGAGAACATTTTACTTTCAACTTGCACTTTTAGTTTCCTCTAAGCCAGCCAACTCATCTCAGCACATCCCTGTTGACCTCCCTGAGACTGGCTCCCAGTTCTTAGATGATATCTCCTTGGTATTAAAGCAAAATCCAACAGGAAGGCAATGGGGCAAAACTATTAATGCAAATAGGGCCCAGAGGAAATATCAACACGTCTCCTCACCTTGTATTTCTCACAATTTCAAAAATTACATGCACACTTCTTTTGTAAATCCAATGCATTTGAAGCATCCAAAGAGACCCAAGATTAGAGGAATCTCTATATGGAAGGAACGCTGCTGGCGTATGTGTAAGTAGTCACTTCCAATTACCACCCTGGTAAATGTGAGGATTTGTTTGTTGAATTTCTTAGTTGCACATGCAGAGTAAAGGGTCACTGTGTGCCTCCTGCAAGCTTCATCTTCTCTGATCATAATCCTCATTCTTGCTTTGGAAATGTTTTAGTGCTGTGCTTCTTGCTTGGTTTTGAAAAAAAAAAGCAAGGAATCACATCCACTACTCATAACAGAAAAAATATAATAAAGAAAGGTGCACAGAGATCATGTAAATGAACAAAAATTAAATTCAGGATGCCAGGGAAAGGAGCTAAAGAGAGATGGGGGAAATGAAGAATAAATCTGTAAACGTGCAGCGAAGAAAACGCTGATATGTCTCAGCATTGTAACTGAAATAATGCAGTGATCTGCACAGGAGCTCACTAGTATTAGGCTAATCAGCATGCACAGGCTTCATTGAAGAGTGCAAGGAATTTTCACTCCCACATCAGTTCTGGTCAATGATATGTATGATATGGACAGGTGATGTACCTAATGAGAAATTTGAAGCCCAGAAAAGTTAACCAGCCTTTCTTGAGGTTGTACAGCTAGTGCATGGTAGAGCTGGAATTCTAACCTTGGCTGTGTGATTCTGAAGCATGTGTTCTTTCCATGGCACCTTTTTGTGTTGGGAGGACCTAGTAGTAATATTTCCTTCATTATCTCTGACAAGGTAATAAGCAACACACCCACTGCATATCAGGCACTGGGCCAGGTGGAGGGTTCTGAATAAACAAGTCAGGTAGAATCCATGGATAGGGACAGTTCTATGTGCTGGAAGTGCTGGAGCAGCAGGACCATCTTTGTGGGCAGGAGAAACTGAGGACAGGGCAGGTGGCAAAAGCAGGATGGCCTGATTGAGCTGCTTTGCTGAAGAAAACGGGGTCAGCCATTCATTTTCTTTTTTTCTGGGTGCACATGGGCTGTACCCTATAGATTGCTTGAAGAAGGAAAATCATAGCTTGCTTTGACTTAAAACAAAATTCAGATTTCTATTGGAATAGTCAACAGCATGGACTCTGGACTCAGAGGGTCCTGGGTTCTAAATTCACTTTTTCCATCTGCCCAATCCTGCAGGGTCTGATATGTTGAGAGGTAATATTTAGTGGACTCAATCTAAGAGGCACAAGAAGATTATCCATGATGTCTCTTAGCCTCTCTGCTCCTTTTCCCACCTCCATCGGGTCTCAGCCTTGCCCACCTCCAATCTCATTAGGAAAATTTGTTAAGAGAGATAAAAACAGAAGTTTTACATGTCCTTGGCCCTTTTGAAAACTGCAATAACTTCCTGTCTGGAAGGTCCTCCCCAATCCCAAAATGCAGGAAAAGCGTTTGCTGATGATGTGACACAGCAGAAGGCTAGACAAACCAATAACCCTAAGTCCTTTCCTGCAACTCAATACACACGGTGGCAGGAGAAAGGGATAGACAAAGTAATCACTCTGCTTCTGAAAACTGAGGCACTGGGCTAGAAGGCAGCAAAGAATAACCCTGGGAGATCAGAGTTTCATATTAATGAATTATAATCGACTTTTCTAAAAATCATAGCGATCAGAGATAGCCTAGTAGCAGATTTGTCAGCATGATTATTTAGTGGCAATGGTAGTGAACATTTTGACTGAATTCTAAACTAAGATCATTTTAAAAGGATTGGATGAAGAGCAATTTAAGAAAAAGATTCATGGAAAGAAGACTTTTTTGTCATATGTATTATAAACTACAGAAGGGCGAAGCATAGAGTTGTGGAGAAATTGTTATGGTGTTCTAGTGAAAAGATGCAAAAAAAAAAAAAAAAACTTGAAAGCACAAAGCACTAAGCGGCACCTTTAATGCTCAAGTAATTCTCTGTGGTCACATGACAGAGGTCTTTGTAGCACACCAAGACTGGTTTAATCTTAAAATCATTGTGGATAGAGAAAAGAGCCTTGGACAAAAATAAGGGGCCCAGTTTCAAGATTCCCCTTAGAAATCTAGGAGAAAGGCAGGCTGTAATTAGGCTTTGCTGCGCTGTGCTCTGGGGGTGATGTCATCGCTTGGAGGAAAGCAGTGCTCAGTGCCCGGAATCTGGGCTCACAGCCCTTTAATAACTCAATAGGGTCTTGCGTGGGAATTCCTCATCTTAGGGATTAGTAAACAACAAATCTACTTCTTAGGTACCAGTGTTTGGGTAAGGAAAGAAAGAAAATTTAAACATTCTTGTAAATGGGAGTCATGTGAAAGAATGTGGCACGGAAGTCCTCCCATTGGGCTCATGTGGATGGGATCTTAATGTATGCATGCGCGCGCGCGCACACACACCACACACACACACACACACACACACACACACACACACACCCCTTCCCATTGTTTCATAACTAAGAAAACTGAAGCTCAACAGGGGAAGTCAAAAGTTGGCTCCAGGTGCCAGGGCTAGAATCTGGTTGTCTGAACCCCATTTCAGTGCTCTTTATGCTGCAACACACTAGGGCCTGCCCCCATCAATTTATAAGCAGTGACAGTGTGGACACTCAGAAACTTGTCCGCCTAGATAACAGAAACCCAGGGACACCTGTTCATATCACATAGGCTTCCAGATTGCAGAGACCCTGAGGGCAAAAGCCGACCCTGTTGGAGACCATTCCTGCTGCATGTGTCACTGTGCAGAAAGATTCCATGTCACAGCCAGCAAAACGAGTTCTGGGTTGAAGAGCTCCGCAATAGCTCTGACAGAATCCGCCTGCAGTGGAGACTGCAAATCTGGAATTAATCCCCAAACCTCATTTTAGCTAATAGCTTTAACACCTCCCTGACCAAATGTTTTCCTATAATTTAATTAAATGATTAGAGTTTCATGTCTTACCTTTTTTTCTGTTCGTACTAAATGAAAGGTAGAAATAAAATGTAAGTCACAATGAAAGAAAGAAATAGGAGTATGTTTTAGAAAAATCTATGAACTTTATCATCAGGTCTTGATTATAGATCTGTATGTAGCAAGAATACCAAAATATTGGGCTGGTATTTTTTGGTTTTTGTTTTTTAAATAAATGCATCAAAACTGGAATATCCCAATAAAAGATAACCTTTAACATAATCATCTTGGGAAGACATACAGATTTCTCAAATGATGCTGCCATGGCTTTAAAGCATATTTGGAAGTTCTCTTCTGATATGGCCCGCTTCAAAGATGATATATAAAACTTTGTGCAAAAAAAAAAAAAAAAAAGTCTCTTTTTTTTTTTTTTTTTTTGAGACTGAGTTTTTGCTCTTGTTGCCCAGGCTGGAGTGCAATGGCTCAATCCTGACTCACCACAACCTCCGCCTCCCAGGTTCAAGCAATTCTCCTGCCTCAGCCTCCCAAGCAGCTGGGATTACAGGCATGCGCCACCACGCCTGGCTAATTTTGTATTTTTAGTAGAGATGTGGTTTCTCCATGTTGGTCAAGCTGGTCTCGAATTCCCGACCTCAGGTGATCCACCCACCTTGGACTCCCAAAGTGCTGGGATTACAGGTGTGAGCCACCGTGCCCAGCCCAAAACTTTCATTCTTAATCCTCAAGTGGTATTATCCAGCTCGTTGATACATATTCACATTTGGATCGAAGTGGTTTCTGGTGGGTTTTTTAAAAACATCTTGAAAGATCAAGATTTACTACTACTGTGAACATTTAGAAAAATGTCACAGATTCTCCCTTCAACAGTGAGGACACAAATCAGTGTCTGGCCTGCTGCCACTGGGGCACCATGAAACCTGGGCCAAAGGAGCCAGGGAGCCAGGGAATGCTGATGGCCTTGCTCGCCCCATTCCTCTGAGCTCCGGGCAGACTGAACTTACTATGGCCTCAACCTGCATTGTGTCACTACCCTACGGAATGCTGAAAGGCAGTGAAGATCTAAACAGCATGTCAGTTGCCTGGGGACATGGTTGGGCATGAAAACTCAAATGTTCATCAGGCCTAGGCAGGGAAAGTTCTAGAATGGGGAATGCTAGAGAAAGCAGTAACTAGAGAGCCCAGTATCTCACAAGAGCCACTCATTGCCTTTGCAAACCCTCGGGCCTATGGTTGCCAAAATCTCTAATTATCCAAGAGACTTAAAAACCTGGATTTTTAAAAATAATAATCTTCTGATTATTTAATGTGGGCAAAAAAAAAAAAAGGTAAAATTTTAAATAGAAGTACAAAAATGCATAATACACACATGTCTATGTGCATTTTGTGGACCATCTAAATGCTGCAGGTCACAAGATTGTGTCCTCTGGCCACACAAACCAAAATATCATGTGATACTGAAAGAGCCTTCTGCTCTGAAGCCCGTGAAAGATTCCTGTGCAGATATTACCAACTGGAATTGGAAAGCAAATTCAACTGCTCCTGACAGATAAGTCCACAACATGAAAATCACAAACAATTCCACTGGGAGAGGGATGCCTTTTACTTCTTGCTTTGTTGAAAAGCTTTTTTTTCAGTGATCATGCAGTTTTGCCTTTTATAGTCTGTTTATTATAAAATCAATGATATTTTAGAGAAATGCCTTAGGCTCTATAGATTAAAAAAAATCCTCCCAGCCTTTCTAATGAAGTGGATTTAACTTTTATGGTTTCTCTTTAAAAGCTCTTCATAACTAACACAGGAACAGAAAACGCAAACCCTGCATATTCTCACTCATAAGTGGGAGTTGAAAATGAGAACACATGGACACAGTGGGGGAAGATCACACACTCGGGACTGTCGGGTGTGGGGGGCAAGAGGAGGGAGAGCCTTAGGACAAACAACTAATCCATGCAGGGCTTAAAACCTAGATGATGTGGCCGGGCGCGGTGGCTCAAGCCTGTAATCCCAGCACTTTGGGAGGCCGAGGCGGGTGGATCACGAGGTCAAGAGATCGAGACCATCCTGGTCAACATGGTGAAACCCCGTCTCTACTAAAAATACAAAAACATTAGCTGGGCATGGTGGTGTGTGCCTGTAATCCCAGCTACTCAGGAGGCTGAGGCAGGAGAATTGCCTGAACCCAGGAGGTAGAGGTTGCGGTGAGCCGAGATCGCGCCATTGCACTCCAACCTGGGTAACATGAGTGAAACTCCGTCTCAAAAAAAAAAAAACCTAGATGATGGGTTGACAGGCACAGCAAACCATCAAGACACAAGTATACCTATGCGACAAACCTACACATTCTGTACTTGTATCTAGGAACTTAAAATTAAAAAATGTTTTTAAATGCTTTTCGGCAGTCTAGAGAAATATATTTGGAATATTTTTAAAAATTATTTATTAACACAAACCTCAAACAACTGCTGCAACCAAGTATAATCACTGAAAATACTATTAGCAAAGTTAAACTTTGCAATGTAAAACGATGCAATATAAAATATCCTCCACTGCCATTTCTCAAAGCATATGTGAGCTTAAACTTGTCTGCTCTGAGCAACATGCATGTTCATACACATGCATATTCACCTGCACACCCACACGCACCAGCACACACATTTAGACAAGAAAAGTAAGCTCCTGCTTACGGTGAATGAGTGGTATGGCGTGAACTGGGCTGGAAGGTCAACTCAACTCCACACTAACTCTCTCATTGGTTTACTACAGAGCCTGAAGCTTCCATCATTAAACTGTCCCTTTCAGTTTAGGCATTTTCTATAAAAGGTCCTTATTGAAACAGAACAGTTAAAACATTCACCCCCTAGCACTCATTTATCACAGATGGTGTGATAATAAAAATTATGATGATTACAGCTCATATTTATAGCTTGCCTTACATTTGTTGGTGGAGTATGTGTGTAAGACAGGGTCTCACTCTGTTACCCAGGCTAGCGTACAGCAACAGTGATTACTGTTTGCAGCCTCTACCTCCTGGGCTTGAGCAATACTCCCACCTCAGCCTCCTGAGTAGCTAGGATTTCAGATGCATGCACCATGCCCAGCTAATTTTTATTTTTTATTTTGTAGACATGGGTTCTCCCTACTTTACCCAGGTTTATCTCAAACTTCTGGCCTCAAGGATCCTCCCACCTTGGCCTCCCAAAGTGCTGGGATTACAGGCACAAGCCACCATGCCTGGACCTTTAACACTGGTAAGACACTTCCAGTTACACTATCATACTTTCTTCCCAGGGCCTCTGACATAGACCCTGCCTCTCCTGGGAACCAGTAACGGAACAACAACTGAACTGTTGTTCCGTTACTGGTTCTCAGGCCTCCCTCCCCAGAGCACTGGATAGTCATGCTGTACGCCCTCAGCATGACACTGGCTGCAGTAGATACATTTGGACATCTGTGTGTTTATCTGCACATGAGAACTGAGGCCCAGAGAGGTCAGATGACTTGCTCAGGATGACACAGTGGCCATCCTAGTCCTGTGCCATCACAGACTACCTGTTACTGATCAGGTCCAGCAAAGTAGCCTCTAAGAGAACAGGACATGATGAGAAGGGGCAAGCATTGGCTGGACTAAGGAGGTGCTAGGCAGGGATGTGGGGAAGATGCAGGCAGTCTTGAGCACAGGAGCTCAATGTTCTCAGGAGAGGGCAGGGGCAGGGAGAACGGGGCTCAGGTAGCCGAGGAGATTAACGAAGTGCCAAAAGCACATGGCTTGGGCAAGGAACTTTAAATGAAGGAGGAGTGGACCTTAGAGTCACCTTTGCCTACAGCTCTCCGTGGGACCAAACTTGTACCCCATGGCAGGCCTGAATCCTTTCTGGGAGGCACTGAGCCACGGAACCTTCTCCAGGCTGTACGGGTGCTCTATCACCACTTGCCCATTTGGGCCACCTTTCTCAGACCTATTCTGCATTGTTTTATACTTGAGTGAAATGAGACACTGGGCAATTCTTCTTCTGTAGCCATGCCTGCAAGCTCCCAACCCATTTCCTTTCTCACCCAGCCTTCCCCCTGCTCACAGACAATAAAGCATTGACCAGAGCAGTGTACATTGACCTTTTCATGAGTTTGAAGACAACCTCTTCTAACACCCTCCTAGATGGTCCAGAGCTGAAGTAGAAAACAAGCTTAGGTTTGATCTGGCACCTTCCCTTGAGTGCAAAATAAGAATCAAGGATCAGAAGCTAAGGAACACAGAAAGGAGGGTGGGCTTAGCAGAACAGTTTGGGGTTTTCATAAAACCAAAGAGACTCGTGACTGGAAAGCAAATCCAGGTATCAGTGACTCCACCTTCCTTTAACCAAACAGTGCAATGGTGGACGTCTTTTCTCAGGGCTCACTTTGCCACAGATTTTACCTTTGTACTTCTTAAGCATGTGGGTACCCCAGAAAACAGAAAAAGGTCAAGCAGCCAATATGAAACAAGTGGCTGAAGGGCACAGTGGTGGTTGCACCTTCATCAATAGTGCTTAGAGACTTGCAGCCTGCTTCCTGTATTCTGTCCTTCAACCAGCTTCAGCCTGGAAGGGGCTGTGGGGTCACGGGTCTGCCCACTAGTTTACCTACAAAGACATCAGCTCTGAGCTCTTCCCTGTGCCTGGATGAGGCTGCATGGAGAGACCTTTGGGGGAATCTGCACTGCAGGGAGAAAAGGTTTTCTGGCCCCATCTTCCCAGCTCCCAGAGCCAAAATGAAGCCTAGGGCCTGAAGGATTTGGGTGGGACACATAGCTTGGCTCATGACATTCTATGGGAAGCCACAGAGGAGCACACTCCCTTTTCTCCCTTACCCTCCACAAAGGCAAAAGATGAAAGGTTCATTTTCTTTTTTAATAGGAGGCTACAGATAGAGGCTTTTAAAAAACAATAGACTGCAGAGGATGGGCATGTTATGAAGAGGTATGAACAATGAATCAATGCTATTTTGTCACTCACCTTCGCCTCTTCATTCACATCCCAGGTAAAGGAAACAGCATTATATGCAATCTCTTCAATGTTTCCAATTGTATTAAAGCTCTCCTTGTAATCAGCTGTAATATCAAAAAAGAAAAAGCTTTTAAAGGAGTAAGAGTGACTCGGTGACATGTACTGAACCATCATTTTCCAATGGGTAAATTTAAACTTTATTTTTCTGGCTATGTCCATGATAACTATTAAGGATTGGTGCTCACTGATGTTCTTTTACTAATATTTACTGTATAAGAATGTAAGCATGTTCCTCTATTAAAAAAGTAAATCTGCCCAGGCGCAGTGGCTCACACCTGTAATCCCAGTACTTTGGGAGGCCAAGGTGGGTGGATCACAAAGTCAGGAGATCGAGACCATCCTGGCCAACATGGTGAAACCCCGTCTCTACTTAAAAACAAAAACAAAACAAAACAAAAAATTAGCTGGGCATGATGGCGGGTATCTGTAATTCCCAGCTACTCGGGAGGCTGAGGCAGGAGAATCGCTTGAACCCAGGAGATGGAGGTTGCAGTAAGCCAAGATTGTGCCACTGTGTTCTAGCCCGGCGACAGAGCGACACCTCATCTCAAAAAAAAAAAACAAAGAGCAAATCTAAGCGTACCAATGTTCACTAGTTCCAGATTTTACTAGTTTTATAAAATTATTAAATGTTTCTTTAGTTCCCCAAGCCCCATGTCACCTACCCACTCTCCCACCTGCTCACTTTTCTGCTGCTTAATTTTGATAGAAGTACCAGGGTACTCCATACAGAGATTTTTGTAGAACAGAATATTCTGTTTATCAGCCAGGCAGTGTCATCAGGACTTTAAAAAATTCCAGGAGACCACAGTAAAGGTTTTTAAAAATTTCTGTTTGGGGCCAGGTGTGGTGGCTCATGCCTGTAATCCCAACACTTTGGGAGGCTGAGGTGGGAGAATCACCTGAGGTCAGGAGTTTGAGACCAGCCTGGCTAACATGGTAAAATCCTGTCTCTACTAAAAATACGAAAATTAGCCGGGCGTGGTGGTGCATGTCTGTAATCCCAGCTACTCAGGAGGCTGAGACAGGAGAATCTCTCAAACCCGGGAGGCGGAGGTTGCAGTGAGCCAAGATCATGCCACTACACTCTAGCCTGGGTGGCAGAGTGAGACTCCATCTCAAAAAAAAAATATATATATATATATATATTTTTGGACTTGGGTATGGAGAATTGAGTAAATCAAACTTAGCTCACTATCAACATTGGTCTATTCAAGCCCTCTCTTACTTTATGACTTTATTTGGGTAGTATATATTTCTTTTTATTCCTCTCATCCTTCCCACAAATGCAATAGCTATAAATGTGTTAATATATATTCTTATGGAATATACTATTTTGACTTGCCTATGTACATAGCTTTAATTTTCATAAATTCTATTGTTCTATGGCTAACGTTGCCAGATTGAGCAAATATTGGGGATATACTTATTTTCAAAATGTATTCACTACTTATAAGAATTTCAAATTTAACTGGCACCCTGGATTTTATCTGGCAACCTGCACTATAGACCTTTTCACATCTAACCACATTGCTAGTTGCACACCTATTTCTAACTGGGGCTGCAGGGACCATTGACCACAATTTACTGATCCCCTCTCCCCAGAGATGGACCTTCAGTGATCTCTGCTTTCTGGTACCACAGATAACTCTGTGATAAAAGTTTGTATTCCTGGGAGCTGAACTGATAGATGACCACAGAAAAAGCTACTAAATGTGCTCTCCAGAACGGCCCTGAAACTCACTCTCCAGGATGGATCAGCCAGTGCAGCCTCCCATCAGAACTCTCTTTCTTTCTCCCTTCTTTCTTGCCAATCTGATGGGCACAGGACAGCATTCCATTGACAATATATTTGCACTTCTTCTACCACCTTTAAGTTCAAACATCCCTGCTCACACAGAATAGCAAACAAGGTGTCTCCTTACAGAAACTGCTTACTAATGTCCTTTGCCGTGTTTCTACGGTTTCCCCCATAGAAATTTTAAAGCCAAACTACATATGTTTGCATTTTAAATAAAGCACACACTTTCATATAAACGCATGTGTGGCCACCACAGGAAAGTCAGAGACCACGAATAAAAAAATATTTAAAAGCAACCACAATCTTCTCATCTTCTCACCTACAAATAACCAACCACAAACAGATCTGTGGTACAATCTTCTCATCTTCTCGCCCACAAATAACCGACCACAAACAGATCTGTGGTACAATCTTCTCATCTTCTCGCCCTCAAATAACCGACCACAAACAGATCTGTGGCACAATCTCCTCATCTTCTCGCCCACAAATAACCGACCACAAACAGATCTGTGGCACAGTCTTCTCATCTTCTCGCCCACAAATAACCGACCACAAACAGATCTGTGGTACAGTCTTCTCATCTTCTCGCCCACAAATAACCGACCACAAACACATCTGTGGTACAGTCTTCTCATCTTCTCGCCCACAAATAACCAACCACAAACAGATCTGTGGTACACTTCATCTGTCCTATCTTTCTCTCTGCCTCTCTTTCTCAAAAATATATAATTTTTATTTCAGATGGAGTTTTGCTCTTGTTGCCCTGGCTGGAGTGCAGTGGCATAATCTCGGCTCACTGCAATTTCTGCCTCCAGGGTTCAAGCGTTTCTCCGGCCTCAACCTCCCGAGTGGCTGGGATTACAGGCATGCGCCACCACACCCAGCTAATTTTGTATTTTTAGTAGAGTTGGGGTTTCTCCATGTTGGTCAGGCTGGTCTCAAACTCCTGACCTCAGTTGATCCAACTGTCTCAGCTTCCCAAATTGCTGAGATTACAGGCATGAGCCACTGCACCTGGCTATAAATATTTTACATAATACTGTAACAATTATTTCTTATTTTTTACCTAACACATCATCAGCATCTTCTCATGTCAACAAACTGGTATAAAATTTACTTTTAATGGCCAAATACCACTATACTGAATTATGTGCCATGACTTTATTTTGCTCATCTTGGTCAGATGATGTCCAATACTTTTCTATTTCAAATAATGTTTTATTTAATTATCTTTACAGCTAAAAATGCTTATGTGCTTAATTTTTTTTCATTAATATCTATTCTTAGAAGTGAAAGTAGCAGGTCAAAGGGAAAAATATTTTTAAGGTTTTTAATTCATTTTGTGAAAGTGTTCCTGGAAACGTTGAAACAATTTATGTTCACAGCAACAGTGCACATGTTCTTTCTTCCTCAAGTGTTTCTTTCCAAATTGATATGCAAAGCATGGTAACTCATTATTTTAATTTGTAACTAATTGGAAAACAGATTGAACCATTTTTCATTGTGTTTTTTACTCTTTGTATTTATTTTTTTCTCTGTTTTAAAAATGTATGCATTTATTCCTGTTCTGTCCTTTGCCCATTTTTCTCTTAGCGTATTCAGTTTCCTTACTGATTTTGAAATAAAGTTAAAAGAGAAAGCAAAAAGCAAAGAAAAACAATTTTATATCTTTCAAATTTAGAATAAGGTTATACGACTATACTGGAATGATTTCAGATGTAAACCTGTGCTTTCAGCAGGCCAGCCAAACTTTTAAAATGTTGTAGAGAAAAGAAGACAGCTGAATTTAGCTCAACTGAAGTCTTTGGTTCTTTATAGCTAATTATTTTAAAAGATAGTCTTGCAACTTTGAAGTTTTAAATATACATTTAAAAACAGCTTTTAGGTGAATTGTAAAAAAGAAAGCAAATGTCATATCTAGAAATAAAGACAAACCAAGAAAGCTTGGTGAAATATGTATCCTAGCTCTCATGATTTACAGCATTATGAGGTTTTACTTCCCATAAGTTGTCCCCGTAAAAAATGTCTTCTGTAAAAAATGTATTCACTCAAATAAGGAAAGAATTTCAAAAACAAATGCAATACAGACACAGATAAAGCACTTTAATCTTGTCCAAGGTCTCTATCAGTTTCTATCACCTTCACTTAATTAACAAATGTACTGAGGAAACATTTACTATGGGCCCTCCATGTGCCAGGCAGTGTCCTTATGCTTGAGAAAGAGCAAGAAACAAAACTAGGTCCCTGATCCTGTGGCTTTTTCAGAGACAGAATATAAATAAGTTATAGATAAATAAATGAACAAGATGATTATCCTTAATCTGCTTTTTATGCCCAAAACAAAAGGAATAGTAAGACTACTTTTTATTGGGTGGTTCCATTACCTTGTATATGTCCTTCATGGCATGTGCAAGTATTTTATTCATTAGTTTACTATTTATCACCAGCATGTCTCACTAGCTATACATGTTATACGAGGACAAGGAACTTATCTTTAATACTGCTGCTTTCTCAGTGCTCAATATCATACTCAGAGGATGTGTTCCATCAGTTTGTTGAGTGAATGAATGGATGGATCCATAAGCATTCTAAACAAAAAAGATAACTAAGAGATTAATGTCATGCACTCCTCTCTAGCCTGCTCATCTCTACCCTTTGTGTTCAGTCTCTACAGGTGGTACAATAGCTCTGCTCCCACGTCACAACTGTGAAAGCCTTCTAAGAGACTAACCAGATGATGCACACTGATGCAGCTTTGTCCACATGCATAGTTGTCCAAGAAATAAAATGCCAACAGATGTGTCTCCGGTTTCTGAAAGCTGGGTGAATGTCCTTTGGTGAGTGTTGTATGCTTAAGAGTTTATGGCCCACGGTAGAAGCTGAAACTCAGTAACCCGTTGCTGAGCCTTCCGCAACTTTTTTCCTCAAGAAAGCTTCTCAAACCCAAATGTTGTAAATGTTGACAGCTGTAGTCAGGAAAAGGCATAGTGCTGGTTCCCTTGAGCTGCCATCAGTAATTAGCATGAACATAGTGACTTTGAATAACAGGAGTATTTTTGCTCACAGTTCTGGAGGCCAGGAGTTTGAAATCAAGCTGTGCCATGCTTCTTGTAGCCTCTAGTGGCTGCCAGTGACCCTGAACACTTCTGGACTTGCAGCGGTGTCACGCCAATCTCTGCCTCTGCCTTCACATGGCCTTCTCTTCTGTTCCCTCTTCTCTCTTTTTTTTTTTTTTTTTTTTTTTTGGATATAGAGTCTTGCTCGTGTTGCGTAGGCTGGAGTGCTATGGTGCAATCTCAGCTCACTGCAACCTCTGCCTCCCAGGTTCAAGCGATTCTCCTGCCTCAGCCTCCTGAGTAGCTGGGATTACAGGCAACTGCCACCATGCCTGGCTAATTTTTTTGGTATTTTTAGTAGAGATGCAGTTTCACCATGTTGTCCAGGCTGGTCTTGAACTCCTGACCTCAGGTGATACATCAGTCTCGGTCTCTCAAAGTGCTGGGATTACAGGTGTAAGCCACCACACCTGGCCTGTTCCTTGCCTTCTCTTCTCCTTTAAGAATTTGTCATTGACTTAATCACAATCTGCAAAGACCTTTTTTCCAAATAAGGTCATATTTATGGGTTCCGGGAGTTAGGACATGGACATATCATTTTTGAGGCCCTCCACTCAACCTCCTGCATCTGAGATTACTTTCTGTGATTATAACTCATGTGATCTGAGTGAATGGCTTCTTTTTGCAATGATAGTTACCACAGCTGAAAAATAATCACCCGGCTTTAAACAAATTACAAAACACATCATTGTGAACATATTAAATTTCAAACGAACTTTTTTCCCCTAAAAAAAAAAATGACAAGGCAACATAAAAACTACATATTTTAAATACTAGTTTGTAAACACAATACTAACATCTACCTGGTGAGGATGAGTGAACAAATAGGAAAATGGCTTACTATTTCCCAAAACAGTAATGATGCAACAATATTATTGGCTGAAACAGGTTTAGAAATTATGCTGGCCAGGTGCAGTGGTTCACGCCTGTAAACCTAGCACTTTGGGAAGCCAAGGCGGGTGGATCACCTGAGGTCAGGAATTCAAGACCAGCCTGACAAACATGGTAAAAACCCCATCTCAAAATACAAAATTAGCCAGGCATGGTGGCAGGTAACTGTAATCCCAGCTACCTTGGAGACTGAGGCAGGAGAATCACTGGGACCCAGGAGGCACAGTTTGCAGTGAGCTAAGATTGTGCCACTGTACTCCAGCCTGGGCAACAGAGACTCCATCTCAACAACAATAACAACAACAACTACTAAATAAACAAACAAACAAATAAAACCATGGGGAGAAAAAATGGGAGTCTTTCTAATGAAATAAGAATGAACCTGATCTCATTGTTAATGTCATACGCTGCCGGTGATACAGCCAAACTTTTCAGGGCCTTCTCTAAGGCTGTGTGTGTCCTTGGAATGTCAGAGTGAAGAATATGGGAACTCACGGAAACTCTCTAGGGCCTGCTAGAATCCTCCCAAAGCAGAACAAGTGTTTCCAAATTCCCATGGCTTACAGGCTTGAGTGGATATTTGTAACGGTGCCTCTTGAATGTTGCACTGCACCAGAATCACCTGAAGAGCTTTGATAAAATGCAGATTCTGGGTCCACTCTCTTAGGTTCTGATTCCATGGATCTGGAATGTGGCCATGAATTTGCATTTCTAGCAAGCTCCCAGGTAGAACTGATGTGGCTGATCTGGGGACCACATTTAATACTGTTCTATGGCAAATGGAAATGTCAAAATAATTTAAAGGAGCAATTTCATTATTGGATTATTTGGGTGCAGTAGATTTACTCCACACAGTACTAGAAAGTGTTATATCTGTCATTAAGGTCCTACATCAACTATCAATGAAGTCCATGTGACAGTTCCTCTTTGCTCCTCAGATTTCCCTTCTTAGGAGGGCTAAATTGCAATATGGGAGGACAGGCAGTTAACCTGCACAGTAAGATTCAAGCACCACCTGCTCCAGGATGTCTGCTTATTCTTACGCCTGGAAGCCCATCCTGAAACACTCCATCCTTTGGGTAAAGACATTGTCATCTCCTGGCATTAAAATGCAAATAGTCTCCATGTGATAGCTACTACAAACAGAGAACTTACAAGCTTGTTCCAAGCCTATGTGAAGCCATTACCACCTCTGCTAATCCTGGCAACCACTCTATGAAGCAAGAATCAGCATCTCCCTCTCACACGGAAGTTAAGCTGCTTGTGGAAAATCATATAGCTGGTAACAAGCCAAACTGTGATTTGAATCCGGGTCAGCTTGATGCCAGAGGCCATACTTTAAACCACTGTCCATATTTATCTTGCAAATTCAACAGTATATTGTCAGCAGATATTGGGATCATAGCACATCCTACAGTGGCTACTAGTTTGTTGCAAAGCACTGAAGGAATGTAAGCTTAAGGGAGCAAAGAGACTGGACATTTTGGGATCACTGCAAATTCCATGACAAGAAAGACAAGGTTGGGATGCTTCAGTAGAGAAGAGACAAGAAAATATCTCCATCTACTGCAAGCACTGTGAAGAGCGAAAGAAAAATTCAGAAGTTCGCCTTTCTAAGAAAACCAGAAGTGTCAGTGTTAGGGAAATGATGATAAACTTTGCAGTGCTTCAGCAAAGGACCGCCGAGGATGTGTGAATGTGCAACGCTTTGTGTTTGTGTTTCCGGCAAGTTATATTTGGCACAGAAATTATAGGATCCAATTCTATGCGAATTGTTACGATGAATCCTCTTGTAATCTTTTATTTTATCTTTTGCATATAATCACTGGCCTGTTAATAGGTTTTTAAGTTCAGACTTCTGTAGGCTGAGCTTTCTTCAAACTGATTGTAAGTGCAAATGTGATTCTGGGAATCCCGTCAAAGGCAATGTTAATTCCTCCACCTTAATTAAGCTTCACATGCTTGGTAAATTATAACTATGCCTTTTAATTATTTTTGTATATATTGTTGGAGATTAAAAGGAGTGACATAATTAATATAAAGATTGTGTCTCTTCTGAAAGGTGCGGATTCTGTCTGGACTAGTGAAATAATGAAGCTGGAATGCTGAAAATGGCTCTGGGCATGGTTGCCAACTCAATGTGCATATACCATGGCCTAATAAGACCCCTTTTACAAAGCTGAGAGCTCAGCATAGTTTACATATTTGGGGTCCTGATGCTTACAAGTCTATTTACAGGGTGGCAATCAAGGCATAAAGAGAAAGGACATGGTCTGGAAACACACAGACCTGAGTTTAATTTTCCGTCCCTCCTCCCACAAAGCCCTGAGACCTTCAGTGAGTTAACTGAACTTCTCTGAACTTGAAATTTCCTCATCTACAAAATAGAGACAATAGCTAAGAAAACTGGGCCCTGCTAGTCTCAGTGGAAGGTGGGACCAGTACTAGTCTCCACTCTGCCCCTCCCACCTGTCCTCAAACATCTGCTTCTCCCTGTCTGCAGTGCCAAATAGGATCGGCTCCAATTCAGTTAACAGGAGAGGGTCATTCCAGGAGCATCTGCTCTGACTTGAAATAGGCAGAATAAATGAACCCTAGTCTAAGCGGATTCTGAGATTTTTTTTTTCTGTTTTCAAATTCAAAGCAATGGCTTCTTAAAACCTGAATGACTCACAATAACTCACTTATGAGTTATTTTCTTTATAATGTTTTACAGAGTCAGAGGTGACCTGACTGGATTTCCTTAAGTGTGTTGACACTAGAGCTGATTTCTAGAGGCACTAAAGTATTTCAATCATTGGAATACCAGCCCATGAGCAAATAATAATAACGGCCACCATTTTTTGAGAGCTGAAGGTGTGCTAGACCTTGTGCTAAACATACGTACTTCACAAATAAGACCTCAGACAGTTTTGCTTGGTAGCTTTTTAAAATTGTTATTCCCCCTTCCTAGAATAGGAAACAGGCAAGCATGTTAAGTACTCTGCCATCCCCCCCAGTCAGTTTGTAAGGGGCCAGGCTGGGATTATGAAATTCATCTACACACAATGCCAGAGGCCTTTGCCGTCTCTGCTATACAGCCAAATGAACACCTTTCCATACATAATCCAGGACAACAATGGCTAAAATTATGAGAACATGTGTGACCAGCATAGAGTGACTCTTCTATTCATATATGATTCAAGGCATAATTATTAATAATATGACTACTATTTCCTTTCCATGGCTTAGTATAATACCCTCACAGATAACATTTGTGTTTCTTAGAACTTTCTCTTTATGCTACATCTAATATTTTACCTGTACTTGATTCACCCTCCTGTTTGTAGAGAAGGAATTATATAGACAGTGTTATCACTTTCAAGTTGTACTAAGCACAGAATATGAAAAACATTTTACACTGTAACTCATTACTATGTTCTGTGTATGCTAGTATTTTTGATTCTATCTGATTTTGTTTTTTAAGATTGTTGGTCTTGACTAGCAAATGTTATTTCAAACTGACAACAGGTCATATCCTGTAATGTAGACACACGTAAACACACGTGCCATGTGGCCATGCTTGCACCATGGCATATAGTTCCAGATTTAGTAACTCAGACAGGCTTAACATTCAACTCGTCTCATTAGTCCATGTGGTTCAGGGAGATTTAACTATAACCATTTTGTCTCTGCCCACAAATTTACTTTGCAAATCACACAAAAGTACCTGAAAGTTCCTGACAGTTTTCTGAATGAAGACACAGACTGTGCTTTGGTAAGTAACATGCTTATAACACTGCATGAACTACTGAAGTATATGCCGGTTTTCCATTCTTCATGCTGTTGTCTAATATACTGACGCTCTTGGGAGCAGATGTGGGGACAAGAAGTTACAGGCACATAGGATTAGAAGTTACTGCCCAGAGTGGTTAGTCAGCAGTCATCATCCCTGCAAACAGAGCCCCTTCTAGCACAAAGCTCCCTCATCTTTTCCCACCTCAGATGATATATCCAGAAACGATCACACTTGGTTAATCTGACTCTAATTTATAAAAGGAAGCTGAACTCTTTCTGAAATGATGGTATTTTATATTATGGGTAAGAGTCTCAAGAATTTCTGTTCTATAAGATTCCACAGCCCCATTCTAGTGTTTAACAACCCTCGGTGTGAGAAATAATTTTCAGACACTTACAGTTGTACTTCAGAGTTGCAGACTGAATAGATTCAAACACTAAAAATAACTTTTTGGTAATTGGCAGTGCAGTACAAAGACTAAATCTTCAAGTGGATTAGCTTTCACTAAATTTAAACCACAAGCCCAATTACTTGAGCAACTCAGAGTACAGTAAGATAAACTGACATTTTCAAATTCCCCACTTACCCCTGGCTGCAAAGCACATACACAGAATGAGTTGTGTTATGCAGGAAGGTAAACCTCTTACTTGTGTTAAGGGTTTGGGTCCCAGTGGGAAGTAGCTCATAGACTATTCTGGTTTGTTGTAGGAGTGATTTCTACATTAACTGCTACTTGAATTACTCACATTGCTAGTCCTGTGTACTTTTACTTTTTTTCATCAATTCTGGAATTATTAGAGGATTTTCACACTATGTCAAAATAGGAATTTGAATTCTCTTAAAGAGGGAAACTACTGTTGCTGTTACAGTTAACCGTTCTAATGCTGACCCTAGACTGTAGGTGTGATTGGATTTGAGTCCACAGTGACCTTTGGAGAACTAAATGACCTCAGTAAGCTGGCTGCCTTAGCTGTACAACGGAGACACTGCAGCACCTATCACACAGGATTGCTGAACTACGACCAGACACTCATTTATTAAGCACTCAATTATGTCAACACATGTCTTCAAAAGTAGAGAAACTAGTGGTGGTCCACATTCTTAGAGCCTGTTCAAAGAGTTTTATTCAGATTAGCTTTACCTTATTTTGGCTTCTACAAAGAAGAAGAGTTTAATTTAATTTTGAAAAAACTTGGCAAGTTTTAGGTTTTGTAAACAAGGAAGAAAAACTTTAAATTTGCCTAATTTCTCACTTGTGGACGTTCCAAAGACATACATTTGTTTCCATTGAAGGCCACAGGGAGAGAAACTTCCAGCAAATGCTAGAGAGTGGCTGAATAGACCAGCTCTATAGTTTTGTTCATGAAATATATGAGTCTCACGAACTATCTAATTACATCTCTAGGGTTTTTTTTTTTTTTTTTTTTTTTGGGGGGGGGGGGTCATTTTTAAGCCAATCCAATAATACTAAAAACTGTAATACAATGAGAGTGCCTGAAGTTTCCTTAAATGCACCTCTGAAAAAAGAAAATAATGAGGTCCCAAACAAAAAACATGAAATCAAATAAAAGTATAAATTCCACATTGGAGATGAAAGATATTATAGCTATGGATATAACAGAAGTCCCACCAGTTAGGGGAAAAACAGCTCGATGTCCAATAAATGTTTAAGAAAAAAAAAAGATGGAAGATAGGAACTAGAACATTGTATAGTACCAAACACAGCAGGCCTATGAGTGTTTTCAGTTATCCGTGCACGTGAGTGTGTGAGTGTGCTGATTCTGAAATCTCATCATCTAAACCAGTATCTCTATGGGACAGCTTTACCCTGTCATTAAAACAGACTCTCAGAGCATTCTGAAAGCATCTTATGCTTTTATCTTTTCTGTAACATTCCTTCTGGTTAACCACTCATGGCTTTAAAATTGTCAGGAGTAGCAGAGCTATAAGAAAAGGTTTATTAAACAATAATGTGCTAGAACCAGACAAACTGAGTTCCTAGGAGCAATGAAGAAAAATGATAAAGGGACACATTAGTTGTAAGTTTTAATTCCCCATCTAGCTACTCTAAAAAAAAAAAAAAAAAAAAATTGCCTTTCAACAATTTCCCACATTTGTTTCAAGAAAACGGAAATAATTTCTAGTTAAGTTTAAAAGGAGAAATTTATCCTTGTTTATTAGTATATATATTATGCTTGTAGGCTAGAAATTATGTCTCAGAGATATTTAAATTATATCAAAATATTTACAGTACAACAAAATAATATTTAAATATAAGAAATGGCAGTACTAAAGGTATTTTTAGCCTCCTAGTATCCAGAAAAATACTATCAAAAACAATTCTTTCAACATGAAAGAGGAGAGTCCAACCCCAGTCAGATTTCTCAGGGAACCAGGCACATGCCTGCTTGCTGTCACTGTCGCCTAGATGCACAACACCACGCATGGCAGTGTGTTCATCAACCATGTGACACTGGTTGAGCCTCTATTCTCTGCCACATTCTGTACCACCTGCTAAGCATACAAAGATTAAAGGTTTAAAAAATCCCATCTTTATTCAAAAAGCTCAGCACCTAATAGGATGAATAAATGAATGAATGAATAAACCAAGTGAAACACAGCCAAGTGCTACTGTTTAGATATAAACCAAAGCCCACGGAGGGAGCAGCTGACTCTACCTGCGAAGATTAGGAAGATCTCACCCAAGTGAGGACAGAGGAACAAGGTCTCAAGGTGTGAGATGTCTTCCAGGTGAAACAGGGAGGGAGGGAGGGCTATTCTAGATAAGGAGAACCGCAGAGAAGGGACAAACAAGAGGCTGGAAGTAAGTAAGAAACAATAGTGAAGGGTGAAAAGAGATCTGTCATTTTAAAACATTAATAAAAGACAGGTTCTGCTGGATTGAGAAACAAGTGATAGTTTCAGATGTACGGCAGGAAGTGTAGGCTCCTCTTTTAAGAAACATGGGGTGGAAGGAAAGAGGAGAGCCCAGCAATAGCTTGAAAGGGAGTCTGCAGGGATCAGGAGCAGGAGCTTGGAATAGGATCCTGACCCTTCCCCATGGAGGGAACCAGAGGGAGCCTGAGGACCATCCTCATCACACATGCAGGGGAAGGGATTCTCCCCAGCGATGCTGGCCTCAGTAAAATGAGTTTCCAGGATTCATCCTGAGACAGGTATGAAGTAGGTGAAAACCCACATTGGCTCGATTATGATTGAAAATTATTTCCTGCCTAAACAAAACTTTCAATTTACAGTGTTTTAAGTTAATTAGCCTTCACAGCCTACCATACTTTTATCACACACATGTTTCTAATCAATGTTGAGATGAAAAGGAATGTTCCATAACTGTGGCTTTAGCATTTCTCTAGAAAATAGAGCATGTCGAGGGAGATCCAAGATGGCCGTTTAGGAACAGCTCAGGATTGCAGCTCCCAGTGAAAGCGCAGA
>NW_022436943.1:26028497-26031049 GCF_009761245.1 Sapajus apella | reverse complement strand
AAGAAACCGGCGCAAAAAGGATGAAAACACCCGAAACCAGAACACCTCTCCTCCTAAAAGGGATCACAACTCCTCGCCAGCAAGGGAACAAGGTTGGATGGAGAATGAGTGTGATGAAATGACAGAATCAGAATTCAGAAGGTGGGTAGTAAGAAACTTCTGTGAACTTAAAGAACATGTTCTAACCAAATGCAAAGAAACTAAGAACCTTGAAAAAAGATTTGACGAAATGCTAACGAGAATGGACAAAATAGAAAGGAATATAAGTGAATTGATGGAGCTGAAAACTGCAACACGAGAACTTCGTGAAGCATGCACAAGTATCAACAGCCGAATTGACCAAGCAGAAGAAAGGATATCAGAGGTCGAAGATCAACTCAATGAAATAAAACGGGAAGGCAAGACTGGAGAAAAAAGGGTAAAAAGGAATGAACAAAGTCTCCAAGAAATGTGGGACTATGTGAAAAGACCTAATCTACGTTTGATAGGCGTACCCGAATGCGACGAAGAGAATGAATCCAAGCTGGAAAATACTCTTCAGGATATTATCCAGGAAAACTTCCCCAACCTAGCAAGGCAGGCAAACATTCAAGTCCAGGAAATACAGAGAACACCACAAAGATATTCGTCAAGAAGAGCAACCCCAAGGCACATAATCGTCAGATTCACCAGGGTCGAAATGAAGGAGAAAATACTAAGGGCAGCCAGAGAGAAAGGTTGGGTTACCCACAAAGGGAAGCCCATCAGACTCACAGCAGATCTCTCAGCAGAAACCCTACAAGCCAGAAGAGAATGGGGGCCAATATTCAACATCCTTAAAGAAAAGAACTTTCAACCCAGAATATCCTATCCAGCCAAACTAAGCTTCATAAGTGAAGGAATAATAAAATCCTTTGGGAACATGCAAGTACTCAGAGATTTCGTCACCACCAGGCCAGCTCTACAAGAGCTCCTGAAAGAGGCTCTACACATATAAAGGAACAACAAGTACCAGCTCAACTAAAGGGCAAAACAGCCAGCTAGCACCAAAATGGCAGTATCAAATTCACACATAACAATATTAACCCTAAATGTAAATGGACTAAATGCCCCAATCAAAAGACACAGACTGGCAAATTGGATCAAAAGACAAAACCCATCGGTGTGCTGTATCCAGGAAACCCATCTCACATGCAAGGATACACAAAGGCTCAAAATAAAGGGATGGAGGAAGATTTACCAAGCAAATGGAGAGCAAAAAAAAGCAGGAGTTGCAATTCTCATCTCTGATAAATTAGACTTTAAAGCAACAAAGATCAAAAGAGACAAAGAAGGACATTACATAATGGTAAAAGGATCAATGCAACAAGAAGAGCTAACGATCCTAAATATATATGCACCCAATACAGGAGCACCCAGATACATAAGGCAAGTTCTTAATGACTTACAAAGGGACTTAGACTCCCACACAATAATAGTGGGAGACTTTAACACCCCATTGTCAACATTAGACAGATCAACCAGACAGAAAATTAACAAGGATATCCAGGACTTGAACTCAGACCTGGACCAAGCAAACCTAATAGACATTTACAGAACTCTCCACCCCAAATCCACAGAATATACATTCTTCTCAGCACCACATCACACCTACTCTAAAATTGACCACATAATTGGGAGTAAATCACTCCTCAGCAAATGCAAAAGAACGGAAATCGTAACAAACAGTCTCTCAGACCACAGTGCAATCAAGTTAGAACTCAGAATTCAAAAACTAACTCAGAACCGCACAGCTTCATGGAAACTGAACAACTTGCTCTTGAATGTTGACTGGATAAACAATGAAATGAAGGCAGAAATAAAGATGTTCTTCGAAACCAACGAGAATGAAGACACAACATACCAAAATCTCTGGGACACATTTAAAGCAGTCTCTAGAGGAAAATATATAGCAATAAGTGCCCACATGAGAAGCAAGGAGAGATCAAAAATTGACACCCTATCGTCAAAACTGAAAGAGCTAGAGGAGCAAGATCAAAAAAACTCAAAGTCTAGCAGAAGACAAGAAATAGCTAAGATCAGAGCAGAACTGAAGGAGATAGAGACACAAAAAACCCTTCAAAAAATCAATAAATCCAGGAGCTGGTTTTTTGAAAAGATCAACAAAATAGACAGACCACTAGCCAGATTAATAAAAAAGAAAAGAGAGAATAACCAAATAGATGCAATAAAAAACGATAAAGGGGATATCACCACAGATTCCACAGAAATTCAAACCATCATCAGAGATTATTACAAACAACTCTATGCACACAAACTAATAAACCTGGAAGAAATGGATAAATTCCTGGACACTTGCCTCCTGCCAAGCCTAAACCAGGAAGAAGCCGAAACCCTGAACAGACCCATAACAAGGTCTGAAGTTGAGGCAGCAATTAAGAGCTTACCACCCAAAAAAAGCCCAGGTCCAGATGGGTTCACAGCTGAATTCTACCAGACATACAAAGAGGAGCTGGTACCATTTCTTCTGAAACTATTCCAAACAATACAAAAAGAGGGAATTCTTCCCAAAT
>NW_022436943.1:25940320-26003497 GCF_009761245.1 Sapajus apella | reverse complement strand
GAATGCGACGAAGAGAATGAATCCAAGCTGGAAAATACTCTTCAGGATATTATCCAGGAAAACTTCCCCAACCTAGCAAGGCAGGCAAACATTCAAGTCCAGGAAATACAGAGAACACCACAAAGATATTCGTCAAGAAGAGCAACCCCAAGGCACGTAATCGTCAGATTCACCAGGGTCGAAATGAAGGAGAAAATACTAAGGGCAGCCAGAGAGAAAGGTCGGGTTACCCATAAAGGGAAGCCCATCAGACTCACAGCAGATCTCTCAGCAGAAACCCTACAAGCCAGAAGAGAATGGGGGCCAATATTCAACATCCTTAAAGAAAAGAACTTTCAACCCAGAATCTCCTATCCAGCCAAACTAAGCTTCATAAGTGAAGGAAAAATAAAATCCTTTGGGAACATGCAAGTACTCAGAGATTTCGTCACCACCAGGCCAGCTCTACAAGAGCTCCTGAAAGAGGCTCTACACATATAAAGGAACAACAAGTACCAGCTCAACTAAAGGGCAAAACAGCCAGCTAGCACCAAAATGGCAGTATCAAATTCACACATAACAATATTAACCCTAAATGTAAATGGACTAAATGCCCCAATCAAAAGACACAGACTGGCAAATTGGATCAAAAGACAAAACCCATCGGTGTGCTGTATCCAGGAAACCCATCTCACATGCAAGGATACACAAAGGCTCAAAATAAAGGGATGGAGGAAGATTTACCAAGCAAATGGAGAGCAAAAAAAAGCAGGAGTTGCAATTCTCATCTCTGATAAATTAGACTTTAAAGCAACAAAGATCATAAGAGACAAAGAGGGACATTACATAATGGTAAAAGGATCAATGCAACAAGAAGAGCTAACGATCCTAAATATATATGCACCCAATACAGGAGCACCCAGATACATAAGGCAAGTTCTTAATGACTTACAAAGAGACTTAGACTCCCACACAATAATAGTGGGAGACTTTAACACCCCATTGTCAACATTAGACAGATCAACCAGACAGAAAATTAACAAGGATATCCAGGACTTGAACTCAGACCTGGACCAAGCAAACCTAATAGACATTTACAGAACTCTCCACCCCAAATCCACAGAATATACATTCTTCTCAGCACCACATCACACCTACTCTAAAATTGACCACATAATTGGGAGTAAATCACTCCTCAGCAAATGCAAAAGAACGGAAATCGTAACAAACAGTCTCTCAGACCACAGTGCAATCAAGTTAGAACTCAGAATTCAAAAACTAACTCAGAACCGCACAGCTTCATGGAAACTGAACAACTTGCTCTTGAATGTTGACTGGATAAACAATGAAATGAAGGCAGAAATAAAGATGTTCTTCGAAACCAACGAGAATGAAGACACAACATACCAAAATCTCTGGGACACATTTAAAGCAGTCTCTAGAGGAAAATATATAGCAATAAGTGCCCACATGAGAAGCAAGGAGAGATCAAAAATTGACACCCTATCGTCAAAACTGAAAGAGCTAGAGGAGCAAGATCAAAAAAACTCAAAGTCTAGCAGAAGACAAGAAATAGCTAAGATCAGAGCAGAACTGAAGGAGATAGAGACACAAAAAACCCTTCAAAAAATCAATAAATCCAGGAGCTGGTTTTTTGAAAAGATCAACAAAATAGACAGACCACTAGCCAGATTAATAAAAAAGAAAAGAGAGAATAACCAAATAGATGCAATAAAAAACGATAAAGGGGATATCACCACAGATTCCACAGAAATTCAAACCATCATCAGAGATTATTACAAACAACTCTATGCACACAAACTAATAAACCTGGAAGAAATGGATAAATTCCTGGACACTTGCCTCCTGCCAAGCCTAAACCAGGAAGAAGCCGAAACCCTGAACAGACCCATAACAAGGTCTGAAGTTGAGGCAGCAATTAAGAGCTTACCACCCAAAAAAAGCCCAGGTCCAGATGGGTTCACAGCTGAATTCTACCAGACATACAAAGAGGAGCTGGTACCATTTCTTCTGAAACTATTCCAAACAATACAAAAAGAGGGAATTCTTCCCAAATTATTTTATGACACCAACATCATCCTGATTCCAAAACCCGGCAGAGACTCAACAAGAAAAGAAAACTTCAGGCCAATATCCATGATGAACATAGATGCAAAAATCTTCAATAAAATACTGACAAGCCGATTGCAACAGCACATCAAAAAGCTTATCCACCATGATCAAGTAGGCTTCATCCCGGGGATGCAAGGCTGGTTCAACATACGCAAGTCTATAAACGTAATTCACCACATAAACAGAACCAAAGACAAAAACCACATGATTATCTCAATTGATGCAGAGAAGGCCTTTGACAAAATTCAACAGCCCTTTATGCTAAAAACACTCAATAAGCTAGGTATCGATGGAACGTATCTCAAAATAATAAAAGCTATTTATGACAAACCAACAGCCAATATCATACTGAATGGGCAAAAACTGGAAGCATTCCCCTTGAAATGTGGCACCAGACAAGGATGCCCGCTCTCACCACTGCTATTCAATATAGTATTAGAAGTTCTAGCCAGAGCAATCAGGCAAGAAAAAGAAATAAAGGGCATTCAAATAGGAAAGGAGGAAGTCAAATTGTCTCTATTTGCAGACGACATGATTGTATATCTAGAAGACCCCATCGTCTCAGCCCCAAACCTCCTGAAACTCATAAGCAAGTTCAGCAAAGTCTCAGGATACAAAATCAATGTGCAAAAATCACATGCATTCCTATACACCAGTAACAGACTTAAAGAGAGCCAAATCAAGAACAAACTTCCATTCACAATAGCCACAAAGAGAATAAAATACCTAGGAATACAACTAACAAGGAATGTAAAGGACCTCTTCAAGGAGAACTACAAGCCACTGCTCAACGAAATAAGAGAGGACACAAACAGATGGAGAAACATCCCATGTTCATGGTTAGGAAGAATCAATATCGTGAAAATGGCCATACTGCCCAAAGTAATTTACAGATTCAATGCTATCCCCATCAAGCTACCAATGACCTTCTTTGCAGAACTGGAAAAAACCACCTTAAACTTCATATGGAACCAAAAGAGAGCCCGCATAGCCAAGTCAATTCTAAGCAAAAAGAACAAAGCGGGGGGCATCACACTACCAGACTTCAAACTATACTACAAGGCTACAGTAATCAAAACAGCATGGTACTGGTACCAAAACAGAGATATAGACCAATGGAACAGAACAGAGGTCTCGGAGGCAACACAACCTTTCTACAACCATCTGATCTTTGACAAACCAGACAAAAACAAGCAATGGGGAAAGGATTCCCTGTTCAATAAATGGTGTTGGGAAAGCTGGCTAGCCATGTGCAGAAAGCAGAAACTGGACCCCTTCCTGACACCTTACACTAAAATTAACTCCAGATGGATTAAAGACTTAAACATAAGACCTAACACCATAAAAACCCTAGAAGAAAATCTAGGCAAAACCATTCAGGACGTAGGTGTAGGCAAGGACTTCATGACCAAAACACCAAATGCATTGACAACAAAAGCCAAAATAGACAAATGGGACCTAATTAAACTCCACAGCTTCTGCACAGCAAAAGAAACAATCATTAGAGTGAATCGGCAACCAACAGATTGGGAAAAAATTTTTGCAGTTTACCCATCTGACAAAGGGCTGATTATCAGGAATTTACAAAGAACTAAAGCAGATTTACAAGAAAAAAACTAACAAGCCCATTCAAAAGTGTGCAAAGGATATGAACAGACACTTCTCAAAAGAAGACATACGTGAGGCCAACAAACATATGAAAAAATGCTCATCATCACTGGTCATCAGAGAAATGCAAATCAAAACTACACTGAGATACCATCTCACGCCGGTTAGAATGGCGATCATTAAAAAATCTGGAGACAACAGATGCTGGAGAGGATGTGGAGAAATAGGAACACTTTTGCACTGTTGGTGGGAATGTAAATTAGTGCAACCATTGTGGAAGACAGTGTGGCGATTCCTCAAGGACCTAGAAATAGAAATTCCATTTGACCCAGCAATCCCATTACTGGGTATATATCCAAAGGATTACAAATCGTTCTACTATAAGGACACGTGTACACGAATGTTCATTGCAGCACTGTTTACAATAGCAAAGACCTGGAACCAACCCAAATGCCCATCGACGATGGACTGGATAGGGAAAATGTGGCACATATACACCATGGAATATTATGCAGCCATCAGAAACGATGAGTTTGGGTCCTTTGTAGGGACATGGATGAACCTGGAAACCATCATTCTCAGCAAACTGACAGAAGAGCAGAAGATCAAACACCGCATGTTCTCACTCATAGGCGGGTGTTGAACAATGAGAACACATGGACACAGGGAGGGGAGCACTACACACTGGGGTCAGTTGGGGGGAAATAGGGGAGGGAGGGCGGGGGGTGGGAAGCTGGGGAGAGATAGCAAGGGGAGAAATGCCAGATGTAGGTGATGGGGAGGAAGGCAGCAAATCACACTGCCACGTGTGTTCCTATGCAACAATTTTGCATGTTCTTCACATGTACCCCAAAATGTAAAATGCAATAAAATAAATAAATGGGAAAAAAAAAAAAAAAAAAAAAGAACTGATTCTAGTAGGAATTGGAGTGAGAGAATAAAAAGAGCTTCCCTAAGGAAGTCACATAGAAGGAAGGGTATAGAAAGATAGTAAAGAATATTCTAGAGCAGTATTGTCCAATAGAGATTTGTTCAATGATGGAAGTGTTCTATATTTTCACTGTCCAATATGGTAGCCTCTAGGTGCATGTACACATAAAACATAGTGGAACTGATTAACTGAATTCTTAATTTTATTTCATTTTAAAAATCACACACGGCTAGTGGGTATGGTATTGCACAGCTCGATTCTACCCCATGGACCAACATACACATAGGTCCTGAGTCAGAATGGGACATATGAGGTTCACAGAAGTTATTGGAGCCCAGAGCAGAGAGCAGAAGGAAAGAAGGTGTATGAGACAAGATGGGAGCAGCATTTGAGATGCGGACTCGGCAGTGCCTCATAAACCTGTTAAAGATTTAGATTTTTGGCTGGGCATGGTGGCTCATGCCTCTAATCCCAGCACTTTGGGAGGCCGAGGCAGGCAGATCACTTGAGGTCAGGAGTTCAAGACCAGCCTGGCCAACAAGGCAAAACCTTGTCTCTACTAAAAATAAAAAAATTAGCTGGGTGTGGTGGTGGACACCTGTAGTCCCAGCTACTCAGGAGGCTGAGGCAGGAGAATCACTTGAACCGGGGAGGCGGAAGTTGTGGTATGCCGAGATAGCACCAGTACACTCCAGCCTCGGCAACAGAGTAAGATTCCATCTCAGAAAAAAAAAAAAAAAAAAATTTAGATCTTTAATCCTAAGAGCAGTGAGATCTAAGTAAGGGGGTGATATGATCAGATTTCCATTTTGAAAAGACTATCACAGGCACAGTATACAAAAGCAGAAATGGCAATATTAGAGGACAGATATAATGAGAGAGCTTGGGCCAGTATGGTGAAGTACAGTGGAGACAAATGGATGAATTTCAGAGATGTTAAGAATGTAAAACTGATAGAATTGATAATGGATTAGATGGACCAAAGGTAGAGCTTGAGCAACCAGAAGATGGCAGCGCCATTTATGAAGCTGGAGAGCACAAGGGGAACACGGGGAAGATCGTAAGTTAGATTTGGGATAAGTAAAAAAGCAAATCGGCAGTTAAATATAATAAAGATTATTCGTTCAGAAGAGAGGACTGGGCTGGAGAATAAAATTGGAAGTCTTTTGGACACAGATGATAACTGAAGCTGTGGACCCGAAGCCAAGAGCATTTGCAAGAGGGAGGAGTGATCAACAGTGTCAAATGGTGCTGCAAAGTTAAATAACAGCTTTAACAGAACTGGGACATTCATAGACATTCTATGCATTAGGTGGGTAAATGCTCTGTTAATCTAAATAATGGGTCATCTGGTCTTATCAACTTTGACTACATATAAAGAAACTTAAATCTTCCTAAAGTATAAAATGTAAATGTTACAGATTTTGTAAAATTTTGCTTGATGTTAAAATACATTAACAAAGTGATAGAAATTTGGTGGCATCATAGCCACTGCATCATGCTTAAGATAAACATAATAAAACTGGGTGCATTAATCAGAAGTGAGGCCATGTTTTTATCCTTTTAATGTGTTGGGAGAAATGGACTACCAGTTTTCAATCAATCAAATTGGATAGGGTTTAGATCCAGGATCACTTCCAGTTTCAGACTACATAAATATAAAATCAATGGACTAATGATCATACATCTATCCAGATAATGACAAATAGTCATTCTTGCTTTCATTCCAAGATGCTCTGCAAACTATGTTAATTCTACAAATAATGTGCCTGGAGTTAATTATGAAATACACAGTAAAGCTCTCTGATGTTCACTCATAAATAGTTCTTCTCAATTCCTGGGCACGTGAGAGGACTAATGGGAGAATTAAACTCCTCGGCCCTCTTGCAGTTAGGTTGATCACGTGACTCGTTCTAGCCAATGAAATGTGAGCTGATGTGGACTAGGTCAAAGTATTTACTAGTCAGTATGCCATCTCCATGGCCTCCCTTCCTCTGCTGGGGTGATACTGGAAACCACATATAGAGGTGATAATGTCACAAGATGCAGGGACCCTGGATTCCTGAGTCACTAATTGGAAGAAAGCTGTGCAGTCATGTATCAGGACTTTATTAGCAAGAAATAATATTTTATTGTATTAAATCACTGAGATCTTGGTGTTTCTTTGTTCCTAAACAAGAAACTATTGTTAACTGATTTAAAGAAAATTATAGTACAGAATGAACAAATTCTTTCTTCCATTTTTATTTCTTCTTATGATTATGTATCTATATGATTTTTGATAAAATTTCTTCCAACTCTTAATTTTTAAATGTTTCCTGAAACATTTTTGGTCTTAATTACTACTCCAATGTACATTTATCAACTATACTCTTCACTTATTAGTGGGATGATGTTTGGCTTGTTTCTTACCCTCTCTCAACCTCTGTCTCTTCATCTGTAAAATGGGAAAAATAATACACCTTCCTTGCAGGATGGTAGTAAGGATTAGAAGTAAAATGCATAAGCCATGGTGGCTGGTACAGAGTAGAACTCAATAAATGGCATCTATCATTATTTCCCTTCACACATACAGACAGATTGTAAGCTTCTAGAAGGCAGAGACCAGACATGCCTTCTGCCTTAAGCTTCCACATCACCACAATGCCTAACACCCAGTATAAATCAACACATATTTGCCAAACGTTATTACAAAGAGGATGTAGAATAAAATATAAATCAAATTAGCTAAAATTCATCCATTAAAATGATTTTTTTGTTTTGTTTTTTGTTTGTTTTTGAGACGGGGCCTTGCTCTGTCACCCAAGCTGGAGTGCAGTGGCATGATCATAGCTCACCACAGCCTGAACTTCCTGGGCTGAAGCAATTCTTCCGCCTCAGCCCCCCAAGCAGCTGGGACTACAGGTGCATGCCACCACACCTGGCTAATTTCTTTATTCTGTATTTTTGTAGAGACAGAGGTCGTGAGCTCACAGGCTTAAATGATCTTCCCACCTCTGCCTCTCAAAGTGCTGGGATTACAGGCACAAGCCACCACTCCCAGTCTAAATGCTGCCACTGTCTTTTCAAAAATCTTAGCCTGAGTTTAGGCAAACTACTCCCTTCCCTGCTACCACTACATGTGCACATGCATATACACACAGAAGAACTGGCCTCAAATGGCAAAAGAAATTGGATTATTCAACCAGGGTTCTAGATATTTTAATAGTTTGCCTAGAATAAATGAGTTTAGACAAATTTTCCATAATGAAATTTTCTTGATGAAATTACTCTGAAATCACTTAATCTTATAACAGTTGGCAATAAAATAGCTAAAGATCATAGAAGGTCATTCAATTTAATTTACATCAGGCTGAAATATGATATGCCATGTAAACACTGATTTACAAGACAAGGAGAGCAGCTCAACCAAAATCAGTAGGAATAGTCTTTATATTTAGTTTCTGGTAAGTTTCTTTACTTTCTAATCTACTTCAAAATAAAGCCCAAAATACAATAGCTTCCTTTCACAAGCCTCTTTATCTACAACACAAACATAACTGATAACACATCCCCCAAATAGCATGATGATTCCATTGACATTGGACCATGTCCATACACTCCTCTGTGACTAATGGAATATTTCTACACTGCGTGAGAAAAAAAATCAGTGGAAATCTTTTGGTGAAAAAGCATGTATCTCACGTGGGATTGCAGAGTGATAATTTCAGTTATTTGCTTTTCCTACAGAAACACCCCTGACTACTTGACAGCAAATCAAATAATCAACAATACCAAAGACTCTACAAGATCCTTCACTCAGTTTAAAAAAAGAAAACAAGGAAGTTTGCTAACTATTTTAAGCCATATGACTCAGGAAGCTAAGAAAAAATAATTTTAAGACCATTTTTTAAATTTCAAGGGCACTGAAAGTCTGATTGTAAAGCTACCAGAACCCAATAAATATGACAGACTCTTAAGGACAAGGAATTTATCATGTGTCACTTTCATCACTCTCTGATTCCACAGAATACAGCAGGCACTCAGAAATGACTGGTGCCAGGAGTGGCAGGGCTGCTAGTGCAACTTCTATGCCCTAATAAATAAGAGTTGCTCTCTGCAACTTTGCAGAGAGCTAGTCCCTGCTCACCAACATTTTGTACTCTTTGCTCACCTGAAAGATAAAAAAAAAAACTCTGAGATGGATCAAGGACAGTCAGATATCTTTAAAAAGATTTTGGTGAATCACTGTCTTAAGCAATGGAACTACTGAGAATTAGAAGGCCCCAGTCTTCCCTGAGTGTGCAGTGGTATGATTAAGGATTTATGTTCTGGAGCCAAACAGCTTAGGTTGAGTCCCATCCCTCCCACTTACTGCTAAATGACCGTGAGCATACTTATGTTCTCTGTCCCTCAGTTTCCTCATTTAGAATATAGAGATGACAATAATAGTACCTACCACATAGAGCTTTTGTGAGGCTTACTTATATATCACTTAGAATGATGCCCAGTACATAGTGAATACCTATCAAATGTTCATTATTTTTAAATACTATTATTTAAAGATGAAATATCAAGCTCAGGTAGCTGCATTTTGCCCCAATGGAAATTAAATAGGCAGCAGGCTGAAGACATTGTCACACTGCCACTAAACTCACTCCTCTTTAGGTGGAAAACCACGCATTCTCCCCTTTTGTCCTTGTCTTTTACTGGCCAAAGTGGGCTGAAAAATAGGGAACCAATGACTCCCATCTCAAATCAGAGACACTGCTCCTAAATGGTAAAGAAACTGACCTGAGCTAATAAAAATACACATTACCTATTCTGGGTCAAAATTTGGAAAAAGAACCTACAATTATATCATAAATTGCTGTTTTACCAAGAACCCAAGGCAAGTCAATGAATACAAGATCATCTTTTTAACAAATGGTGCTGGAACAAAATCAGTATGGCTGGATATCAGTATGGAGAAAAGTGTCTCAATCTTTACGTCACATCATATATAAAAATTACTTCAAAATAAATCAAAAACCTGAGTGAAAGAGGTAAAACTAATAAATGTCTAAAGAAAAACAAAAAGCAAACAAATTGTGTGACATTGGGTTAGGGAAAGATTTCTTAAATAACAAAAATATAAACTATAAATGACAACATTAATAAAGTAGACTTCATCGGATTAAACACTGTGGTTCATGGAAAGATAAAATTAAGAAAAGAAAGGCTAATGGACTGCAAAATATGTGACTAATCAAAGGCTTATATTCACATTATATAGAGAGCTTTTAAAACTTAACAAAAGGAAGAAAACTCAATTTAAAAATTGGACAAATAATTTGAACAGACACTTCACAAAAGAAGTTATAGGAAGGGCCAAATAAGTACATGAAATGCTGTTTAACATCACTACACATAAAGAAATGCAAATGCAAGGCACAATGAAACATCATCACATATCCACTAAAAGAGCTGAAGTTTAAAAGTTACCAAGTTTTGGCAACAGTGTGGAAAACAGGGATCCTTATACATTGCTGGTAGGAACGAAATGGTATAGCCACTTTGAACCACCGTGTGGTACTACCTTATAAAGTTAAACATACATGAGCCACATGGCCCAGCAATTCCAGCTCTAAGTATTTACCTGAGAGAAATCAAAGTGTATGTCCACTTTAAAATATAAGTAGGAATGTCCATAGCAGCATTTTTCATAATAGCCAAAAGCTAGAAGCAACCAGATGTCCATCAACTAGTGACTAGCTATAGTGATATACACTCACTATGAAATACTACTCAGCAATTTTTAAAAACAACTATTAAAGCAAGCAACAAGGCTGGGCGCAGTGGCGCACACCTGTAATCTCAGCATTTGGGGAGGCCAAGGTAGGCGGATCACCTGAGGTCAGGAGTTCAAGACAAGCCTGGCCAACATGGTAAAACCCCATCTCTACTAAAAATACAAAAGAAAAAAAAAATAATAACCAGGCATGGTGATGCATGCCTGTAATCCCAGCTACTCCGGAGGCTGAGGCAGGAGAATCCTTTGAACTCAGTAGGCAGAGGTTGCAGTGAGTCAAGATCTCACCTCTGCACTCCAGCCTGGGCAACCCAGTAAGACTCCATCTCAAAAACAAACAAAAAAACAACATATATGAATCTCAAAAATTTGCTAAGCAAAAAAGGCACAATAGGAGACTATATCCTCTGTCATTTCATTTAAATGAAATTTTAGACAAGGCAAAACTGTGGTGACAGTGGGCAGATCCATGCTCACCAAATGCAAGGGGACCAGGGAGGGCTTCAAGTGCAAAGAGGTTCAAGGAAATTTTATGGCGAGGGAACTTTCTATGCTTAGCTTCTGATGTTGGTTTTACAATTGTATACAACTACCAAAATTCTCAACTGTGCACTTAGAACTTGTGAATTTAAAACAAACAAGCCAAGAAAATTGCTTCTGTTAGTCCTATGGGCTCCTGAGAAGAATACATATTCTCTATTTGTAAGATAGAAAGAATACACACATATACACACATGATTATTGATAATGCAAATTCTCCTTCTTGAGTATTCTATCAGATTAGGTTTTTTAAAGTTATATTGTTTTATTTTGTTTTTGAGATGGAGTTTCTCTCTTGGCGCCCAGGCTGGAGTGTAGTGGCACAATCTCAGCTCACTGCAACCTCCGCCTCCTGGGTTCGAGTGATTCTCCTGCCTCAGCCTCCTGAGTAGCTGGGATTACAGGCATCCGCAACCATGCCTGGCTTATTTTATTTTATTTTATTTTTTGGTATTTTTAGTAGAGACGGGGTTTCACTATGTTGGCCAAGTTGGTCTCGAACTCTCAACCTCAGTTGATCTACCCATTTCGACCTCCCAAAGTGCTGGGATTACGGGTGTGAGCCACCATGCTGGGCCAAAGTTATACTGCTTTTTAAGAAAGAATGGACAAGCCCTACCTTAAGCTACCTACCATTTGGAAGGTTACAAACTAGAGAAGATCAAGGTGAAAACTTTACAAAGCAGAAGTTTCCACACAAATATCTCTTAATTCCTCATAAATATTTAATCTTAAGACTAAAATGAAAACAAACAAACAAATCCATCATCTAAGAATCAAGAAAAAACAGAAATAATCCTCCACACACACAGACATAGATAGGTTTATTAGTATCTGTTTAGAAAGAATGCCAGACTACCAACAAACACATGTTTTAGAAAACTAGTTGAAACTAAAACTCACTGCTTAATTCATTTATCACACTTTGAAGGGAAACAGAAAAGAAATTAGCTAGGGGCTCTGTGTTTGGGTTCCGGCCAATGTAGCCTGGGACTCACCTCTGTGGCTGCGTCCTTGAAGCTCTCGCTGTACGTGCTGTCTGGGGTGCTGCGCTGGTCATCCTTGAGATAGGCGCTGTGGGTGGCCAGCGAGGGCAGGTCATACTGAGTCTGTTCAAAGATAACCACTCGTTGCTCTTCCCCATCTCCCCGGGGATAGTGCACAGGTGGGGTCATGAAAACTGGTGTGAAATCTTCAGCTTTCACCACAGTGATTCCTGACACCGGGATGATGGCAGAGCTCTCGGGGACGCTGATGCTGTACTGTTCCCGCTTGGAATTCTCCAGGTGATCTTGATTTAGAGAAAGGTTCACTGGAACAGTCTTTAGGACTTGCACTCGGTTTTCTCCTCCACTCAAATTACTCTGGGCTTCACTCGTGCCAAGGCAGTTTCTGTGTGTTCAAACCCGCCCCCGCAACATGATAGAATTAGAAAAATCACCATTCGGCAACACCTAATAAAATAACCAATGCAGGCAATAATCATTGGATGCTAATGCCATTGAGGGACAGGGGGCTGGCAAACTTCACAACGAAATGCAATGGGATTCTTCGTCACTAGAAGCAGGATCACGAGTGAGCCATGCGCCCACTGGTGTCATGCAACCTGAAGTACTCGGCCCCACTGTAAAAAAACAAACAAAAAAGGACCGGATGCGGTGGCTTAGGCTGGTAATCTCAGAACTTTGGAAGGCCAAGGCAGGCAGATCGAGAGGTTAGAAGTTCAAGACCGGCCTAACCAACATCGTGAAACCCTGTCTCTACTAAAAATACAAAAATTAGCCGGGCATGGTGGTGCACACCTGTAGTCTCAGCTACTCAGGAAGCTGAGGCAGGAGAATCTCTTGAACCCGGAAGGTGGAGGTTGCAGTGAACCAAGATCACACCATTGCACTCCAGCCTGGCGACAGAGGGAGACTCTGTCTCAAAAAACAAAGCAAAAACAAAATGAAACAAAACCTGACCCTAAATCTAATCAAACCTTCATAACCAACTTTTGGCACTTAGGAAATACAGGAGCAGAAAGAATGACTTAACATCAAAAAAAGCAATCAGACAAACCAGAATGCAGCACATCTTACTGACCTAAATTTGTCAGCAAGTCAAAGGCATGGAAAAAGCAGAAAGGGTGGGAGAAGGGTTCTAGATTAAATAAGATTTAAAAGTCACAAAAATCAAGTATGATGAGTAGCTCTTCTTTGGATCCTGACCTGAACAAACCAAAAAGGCATTTATAAGGTAATGGGAATTTTGAGGCAGTTGAATATGGACTGGGAATTGGGTGATATTAAGGACGTACTGTTGGCCAGGCTCAGTGGCTCACACCTATAATCCCATCACTTTGGGAGCCCAAGGCAGGTGGATCACCTAAGTTCAGGAGTTCGAGACCAGCCTAGCCAAAATGGTGAAACCCCATCTCTACTAAAAATACAAAATCAGCCAAGTATAGTGGCATGTGCCTGTAGTCCCAGCTACTCGGGAGGCTGAGGTGGGAGAATCACTTGAAACCAGGAGGCAGAGTTTGCAGTGAGTCAAGATCACACCACTGCACTCCAACCTGGGGGACAGAGCCAGAAAAAAAAAAAAAATTGTTAATTCTAAAAAAAGAGAACTGTTAATTTAGCTAGGAGTGCTAATGATTTTGAGCTTATGTAATAAAATGTCCTTTTTTTTTTTTTAGAGATACATATCGGAAGTCATTAGAGGTTAACTAATATGATGACGGGGATTTATTTTAAATACTACGGCAATTTGAAAAAAAGAAAGAAAGGGAAAGAGAGAAAAGGTCAATATCAAGCAGCTATTAAGCAATGGCAACGATTTACCCGTGTTGAACTGGAGAATGGGATGGGTATGGGGGGGCGGTTATTACACTATTCTCTGTACTTCTGTATATGTTTGAAAATTCTACCAAAAAAAGTTTATTTTAAAATACAAAAAGAAAAAAGTAGGAGGAGGACAAATATAATAATTTGAAGAATTGGGAAGTGGTGAGGATATTTTTCAACATTCTGTGGTCATCTTAAAGGAGAAATAAGATAATGAGAATTTATCATTAAAATATTTTCACCAAATTGAGAGAGAACATGAGCTCACTGATGTCCTTAGTACTGAATTCCTTTGAGGGCTTAAGGAAGTGGTGTAGCTTGGCTTATGTAAAGCAAGAGCTCCCCAGATCTCAGACCACCTGGGTGGTACAGAGAGAAAGGAGAGGATGTAGGAAAATTAATTCTTGCCAGACTAGAATGAAATACTTTCATCTAAAGAAGTCTGGGAGTGAACAGAAACAAATAGGAACTCACTAATGGAAAATTATTGTTGAAAGCAAAATGATTTTACTAACAAAGTTCCTCTGGTCAGTGCAATTCTGAGATCACCTCTCACTAATTTATGGATTATTCTGAGAGATATGGAGAGAAAATACATGGTTTGCCCCCTCCTCTGCTGCCTAGGTTGTTTGTTTCTATTTTTTTAAATTTAGCATGTGCTTTCTAGGGCTTTCTGGCATCTCTCATTGAGAGGAATATTCTCTTAAAATTTGTTCTTCTGGAGCCAGGCGCCGTGGATCATACCTGTGATCCCAGCACTTTGGAAGGCTGAGGCAGGAGGATCACCTGAGGTCGGGGTTCAAGACCAGCCTGACCAACATGGAAAAACCCCGTCTCTACTAAAAATACAAAATTAGCCAGCTCATGCTTGGCTCATCCTTATAATCCCAGCTACTCAGCAGGCTGAGGCAGGAGAATTGCTTCAACCTGGGAGGCAGAGGTTGCAGTGAGATGAGATGGCACCATTGTACTCCAGGCTGGGCAGCAAGAGTGAAACTCCACCTCAAAAAAAAAAAAAAAAAAAAATTTGTTCTTCCAAGAACTGGGCTCTCCTGGCTCCTGTGTATAAAGAAGGAAGCCCATTAGCCTTTGAGCTTGCCTAACTACCAAGCAGGACTTGATATTTTCAGCTTTGATTTTTCAGATGAAACTTCAAAGTAAAACTTGTGAAAAGAATTTCTCCACATGATCACAGCAAATAGAGAAATATTTAAGATATCTAAAACTTTATCTGTAGGAAGAAATAAGTCTAGAAAATAATTTCCTAAGGAGTAAAATCACAAGTCTACATACTTTTTTCTTTAAGTAATGACCTGTTTTCGTGGTCAAATCAATAGAGCGATCCTGTACATAAAAAATAGTGAAATTTTAGAATTTATGTTTCATCTAAATCCAGCTAGTTGGGGGTTGCCAAAACACAGGCCACCCATTTACATTACCGTTTCCTAAACCTCATTGTTTAAACATTGCATGGAATATTAATAAATATTCCTCTCACACACACACATACACACAAGAGTCCATGATAAAATCACTAACAAAAAAACAAATAAAATTGCCATAACAAGACCACCCTGAGTGGGTTGCAAACATCATGAACCCAGTAGAGGTCCAAGCATTCCTTCACCTGTTTAATCAAAACCCAGGTTTCCCGAACTCATGTCAGTCTAGATCCTTCAGTGACGAAATAACCACTAATACCTGAGGATAGGCCCCTACAGGTTAGGAGTAGATAAGTTGGTCTACATTTGTTGGCTACAAAGTTGCTGCCCAGTTTCCACTCTGAGCTTTGCACACACACAGTCCCATTGGCTTTGTCGAAATATTCAAAGGTAACCAACTTCTCTATAGTTAGAGTCCATTTGGAGCCAAGTTTCTTAATTCTTTAATTCTTTAGAATTCACATATGAATTCTAAAGAAAGAATACAAGTCCAAATTTTTTTTTGGCTTTGGTGTCCTAATAAACAAACAAAGAAGCAAGCTATGGAATTGTATAAATCCAGTTGAATGTTATGATAACACCAGAAAATAACAGATTCAGCACCACCCTAAAATGTGTAACTGTGTCTCTGGTAAACGGTTTTAGCTTTCAAAGCTCATGCCAGAGAATTTCACAAAGACATCTAAAAAATGGGTAATTCGAACTAAGAATTATTGTGAGATATTAATTACCTGCAATAGAATTTGAAATTGAACCAAATATTATACTATGAGAAAAAAATGCAATGATAATAATGGTATGTTAAATATATTTTTGAGAAAATTTGGATCATATCATTGAGATTCTGTTATTTTTCCAGGTAGCATCTTCTGTATACAAACAGTTGTAATGATACTATGTTAACACATGATACCTTAATTCATGAATATGCTGTAGATCATGATATCCTTCCAAATTATATTCAATGAGAAGTCTAAGTCATAATTAATCTATACAAGGTAGTTTATATTTCACTGTTTTTTAAAAAATGCTGTGAAAAATTACAAAAATAACCATTAAAATACAATGAGCAGCTGTTGCTTTGTAATGTCATCCTGAGAGAAGTAGACAGCGCACGTCTTAGACACGTTTTTGCCCTGATCCTGCTATAATTCTGGCACAGGACTAAGTGGATAGCACAAGCTTAACTCAATAAAACTGGCTGGGTCAACGAAAAGTTTTGGGGCCTGAAGAGTGTCAGCCTCTTCTTCCTTGTCATCACTTCTGCCAGCGATGTCCCAGGACCCGAGGGCAATGTGGAGCTTCAGGAGATCCCTAATGGAACAGTGAATCAGATGCAGGAAGCCCTCATGTTCTGCTAGGGTTGTACCTTGGAGATGCTGCACAGCACAGGGCTGCTGGTTGGTGGAGTGGCCCCTGCTGCTCATCACAGAAGATGTAATGTCCCAAGCAGTTCCTATCAAGGCCAGGTCAGATTCTGACATATGTGCTAGCAGGGGATTTTATTTCCATATGGATGAACTCCCAATAGAAAAACACTATGGCTTCTCTCTATCCGACTGCAAAGAAGAAATTTATTGATGGATGAATTTGAAAGAAGTAGATGAGTTTGGGCCAGGCATGGTGGTTCACACTTGTAATCCCAGCACTTTTGGAGGCCAAGGTGGGTGGATCACAAGGTTAGAAGATCAAGACCATCCTGGCCAACATAGTGAAACCCCGTCACTACTAAAACTACAAAAATTAGCCAGATGTGGTGATGTGTACCCATAGTCCCAGCTACTCAGGAGGCTGAGGCAGGGGAATCACTTGAACCCGGGAGGCAGAGATTGCAGTGTGCCAAGATCACACCACTGCATTCCAGCCTGGCAACAGAGTAAGACCCTGTCTAAAAAAAAAAAAAAAAAAAAAAAAAATTTGAAGGAAGTAGCTGTGCAGGGTGATTCAATCCCTTCTGGTCCTGTCTCTTTTTTGGGAATCATCCTGGCCAAAGAAAGGGGATTCTCCCTCCAGTGCCATAAATGGTACAAAGACATGCTTGGGACTGAATGGGTAGATTACCTAAATCAGGACTGAAACGTTACAAGCTGCAGTCACATTCTCCAATTGGCTTCATCAGAGATAAAGCTGCTTTTGATTTTTTCCCCTTTTTTAATCTCAATTTATCTGACTGTGCCTTGCTTTTCAGCTGGTTCTTGACCGAGGAGGGCAGGGAAGGGGTGTTCTCTAGTGATCTCCTGCAGCTGTCCTGCCCCTTCACCCTGACAGCAGATACCCCTCACAACGGCCTTCACCTGCACCTCTCTTGGCTAACAGCCCAACCTCCTTTCTTTCCCCTCCCCCCATCTTCAAAAGCAACCCTTCAGGTGTCTCACTTCCTGGGCGGCCTAATTGCAGTTATAATGCCATGGGGTTGATCAGAAAAGTTCATCCCCTCAGTGGGCTATCTTGCTAGCATCTCACCTCTGACTCAGGATTTTAAGCCTCCCCTTGAAAGGGCGTATTTGAAGAGGGTGCAGAGACGCTTTGGATGCATCACCAAAAATGTAATTTGCTCTCCTGACTGAGAGATCTAGCATTGGTCCAGACTCAAAAGACAGGCAGAAGATGCTAAGCCTCTTAAACCATCTCAAGAACAAAACACATAGTTAATAACATCATTTTCAGAAAACAGAGTTATTTTGGGGTGGCCGGCAAGTCCCTTTACCATACCTTTTCTCCTGGTCTTCTTGGCTGTCACTTGCTTTGCTTACAGACAGCAGCCTCTTGTCTCGAGGAACCTGGAAACATCACCAACCATCAGTCAGGCATACATTGATGCAACCATGACCATGTTCAGAGCTAGACACCAGCATCAGCAAAGAAACCAAAGTGGAATGTTCTCCAGGAAATGGTGGAAAAATTGCTATCACTAGGAGATGTTAAAGGTGAGTAGCCTGAGTGACAATGATTATGGAGCCAGAAACAGTGTTGGTGATAAACACATGGCCACAACAGACATGATTCAGCTGTTCATGGCTGGCCTGGGTGACTCTCCCTGGACCTCAGCACCTCTTGTGCACTCACCACCATGGGAGTGAAAGAGGGGAGAGAAGCAACATGAGTGGAGGTGAATTTAGACATGGGTGCCTTTGAGCAGACAGAAAACATAATGGAGGTCCAAGATGAGTCACCGTAAAGAACAGGAGTTTACCCTCCTCTCTGATGAGGGCTTTAGGTGCTAACATGGTGGGGGGCTCAGGTACAGGGGGCCGTACTGTCAGCCAGCAGCGAGGGGAAGTATCCAATATACCTGGGCCCCACTTTGTCCACCTTCCTACACAGCTTGTGGACTTGCTTCCAAGATTTTGTTTCTAAATATACTTTCATTATTGTCTTAAAACCCCTAATACCAACATATTACCTGAAAGATTATTGAAAAAGTGCTAATTGAGAGATGGGCCATCCCACCAGCTGTGTCTCTGATCATCTAATAACCTGCTGCATCCTAGATCCTTTACTCTGCCATAGTTTTCAAACACATGGGTAAGTAGGCTTGAATTGGGTTGGTTGATTAGATTTTTCATTTGCGTATTTTTCTTCTTCTTTTTTTGCTATATCTCCAGATCTTCCTTCTAGCCAAACTAACTTTGCACCCAAAAATCAGCCTTTGCTTTCTTGAGGTAAAAGCACATTCATGAAAATCATCCCTCTACTGGAGTCCCCTAGCAATTCCTGTGGTTTCCACTTACCTGAATGTGTACACAAGCCCAGACACCTGGCTTAGGGTGGGGACAGAGCAGGGTGGCCAGGAGTCCAGACCTAGGGCATGCTTGCCTGGATTCAAACCTTCAGCTCTACCACTCAGTAAACTCTGTCCCATTTTCCTCATCTGTACAGTGGGCATAACAGTAGTCCCTTGTCTCACAGGTTTTTAGTAAAATTAAATGAGTTAATTTTTTTAAAGCACTTGGGGTGTCTGGTACTTTATATTTGTTAAATAAAATAAATCAATTGTAAGTAATTCATGTTAACGTTCAGAGTCTACACTATGCTAGGCATTGTTAAACAATGTATAAAAATGAGATAAATAATAGTTCTCATCACCTATTGAACATGACAGATAAACATACAATTTCAATACTCAGTACACCTACATTCATTGTGGCACTATTTACAGTAGCCCGAAGGAGGAAACCACCCAAGCATCCATCAGCAGATAGATAGAAAAACAAAATGAGCATTGCCATAGAACAGAATACTATGCTGCCTTAACAGAGAATGAAATTAAGGCACATGCTATAATATGGAGGGACCCTGAAGACATTACACTAAAAAAAACTAAGCAGATACAAGAGGACAAATACTGTATGATTCCACTTATATGAGGTACCCCAGAAGAGTCAAATTCATAGACAGAAGGTAAAACAGAGATGACCAGCAGGTGGGAGGACAAGAAAGGAGTTACTGTTTAAGGAGTACAGAGTTTTCTGTTTGGGAAAATGAAAGGCTCTGGAGATAGATGGTGGCGATGTTTGCACAACAATGTGAATATACTTAATGCCACAGAACTGGACACTTAATAATGGTTAAAATGGTAAATTTCATGTTATATATTTTTGACATTTTTAAAAGGCATTAAGAAAGAAGTAAATATTTAAGAAGACCCCACAGCCATAAAAATAGAATGAAATTATGTCCTTTGCAGCAAGATGGGTGGAGCTGGAAGCCATTATCCTAAGCGGATAAATGCAGACACAGAAAAGCAAACACCATGTGTTCTGACTTACAAATGGGAGCTAAACATTGGGTCCACATTGACATAAAGATGGGAACAACAGACACGGGACTGCTAGAGCAGGGAGCAGGGAGGATGCAGGGCAAGGGCTGAAAAACCACCTTTTGGGTACTAAGAACACTGCCTGGGTGGTGGGCACAGTCGTGCCCCAAACCTCAGTGTCACACAATATATACATATAATAAACCTGCACAAATACTCCCAAATCTAAAACAAAAGTTGAAATGATAAATTTCTTTTTTTAAAAATAAGGATACCTGGCTGGGCGTGGTGGCTCACACTTGTAATACCAGCACTTTGGGAGGCCAAGGCAGGTGGATCACAAGGTCAGGAGTTCGAGACCAGCCTGGTCAATATGGTGACACCCCGTCTCTACTAAAAACATAAAAGTTAGCCGGGCATGGTAGCAGAAGCCTGTAATGCCAGCTACTTGGGAGGCTGAGGCAGGAGAATTGCTTGAACACAGGAGGTGGAGGTTGCAGTGAGCCGAGATCAGCCACTGCACTCCAGCCTGGGTGACAAAGTGAGACTCCATCCTCCACCCCCACAAAAAAGAGAGACCTGCACATGTATCCCAGAACTTAAAGTATAATCGTTAAAATAAATAAATAAAAATAATAATTAAAGAGGGGAAAAAAAGGAGAAAGAAATTCCACTGGCATTCAGATTAAAAACTTAATAAACTGGAAAACTATAAAAAAGAAAAAAAAAAAAAAAAAAAAAGAGACCTACTTCTCCATCTCTGCCTGCCGCTGGGTCCTGAGTTTATGACTGACCCAACTCCACCAGAGAGTACTTAGTTTCTCTCCTAAAAGATAGTTATTTCTACAGTGTTTCAAAAATTTAATACCCCGTGATATGAGATAAAACTGAGCTACTGGCAGGGCTCTCTGGAAGCCTACAAGGTGGAGTTTCCCAGAGGGGCTGAGCCATGGGTAGGAAATTGTCAAGTGGAGGCAGAAGGCTAGAAGCCACCAGAGCTGCTTATAAAAAGGTTTGAGAGCAGGACAGAACAGGAAGGCACAGCCAGCGTAAGGAGTGAGTTGGAGGAGATGTGGCCTCAGAGATGAGCAAAGTCCAGAGGAGGAAGGGCCTTGAACCAGGGACAGATGATTGACTTCTTTTGTCGGGTGCCACGGCACCGTCACATTTTTCTTGACTATCAAGGATCCCTTGCCCCTCCCCTTCCAACCAGGTGGCACAAACTGCCCTGTGCCTCTGAAACCCATGCCCTGCCCCTGGACACCGGCCTCCAGGCTCAGCCTCCAGGGTCCCTTGCTTGGGCTGCTGCATCAGCTCCTAACTGGTCTCTCCTCTCCTTCATTTCATTCCTGTGACTTATTTCTGGATCCATTAGGAAGACTCAGAGTGGTCTGCTTAAAATGCAGTCTGATCTCTTCATGCTGCTATTCTACTTAAAATCCTTCAGCGCTTCCGGTTACTCTCAGGTAGGTGGCCTCCAGAAAGTCTCCCACATCAACATGGGTAGCCCATTTTTGCTTCTCACACTTGGGCCAACTGTGTCTACAACCATGCAATGCCCCTTCTCACAAAAGAGCCATCACACAAAGTTCTCTCTGCCTAGAACATGTCCTGCCCCTCCCACACCCACACCACCACCCATGCCTTCTCCAGGCTAACTTGTGCCCATACGTTGAGTCCCATCTAATTTTCTGTGTCCATGATATGGCAATCTCTGTGTCTACCTTGTACGTGGTTACGTCCTGAGTGCCTGGAATGTAGTAGGCCCTCACTAAATACTTATTAAAAGAATCAATCGATCAATGAAAATGGCCTGTAAAGGGCAGAACCAAAGAAATAGCAGAATAGACATTCCAAACTCTGAAACATGTTAGCAACTCCCAAAGGTGTATGGAAGTGAACGTTATTGTTGCCAAGAGTCCCTGATGTGAGCTCTGAGCAGACAACTGTGCTCAGTCTATGGTGCGGAGCACAATGCCAGAAAGGTGGTTATTAATCTGCAGGTTTGCTCTTCTTTGAACCATGCGCTTTTTTGAAGCTTTGGCTTTGCAAACCATCTTTAGATAAACTGAGAACTCTGAACTTGATCTCCTCTCTTGAGTCCTAGACTTACCTACCAGACATCCCTACCTGGACTTCCTGCAGGCACATCAAACTCAACCCATAATTATCGTTCTCCTCAAAGCCTTTATTCTGTACTCTCTGCCTTGATTAATCCAGGAATCATCTTAGGCATCTTGCCCCTAGTTATGAACTCCCCTCACTAACTCTGTCTTTCTCTCTCTTTCTGTCCAGCCTGTGTATGTGACAGATTGTCTTCTACTCTGTGGCAGAGTAGGCATTGCTTCCTCTGGAAAGCCTGAATTATCCGAGAGGTTGCCAGTCAGCCCACTGCTCTTGGAACACACCACTTTTAGAGCAGTGACCTCCATAAACCATGGTTATAGGTTTATAGGACTGTGTTTGTCCTAGACTGTGATTGTTGGTGATCTCTCTGAGGTGGTGAACTGAGTCTCACCTGCCTTTGGATATCCAATATTTATCCCCATTGCTGGGAGGTTATAGCTATTTTGTGAGTATTTGTTGGGTGGGTGGATGGATGGATGGATGGATGGACAAACAAATCAACCCACAAACTGGTTTCCAACAGTACTGGTCAGTAGGACAGATGGAAACCAACTGACCAGGGGAGCCTATTTTCACTACATCTGGAACCAGATGATGATAAACCAGCTTTCTCAAGAGAAAAATAAAGTTAGATAAAGTCAGTCAAAACATTTTTAAAATATGTGGCTAATTGAGTCTGTCAGGTCTTTCTATCATGCCTGAAATTCATGGAAAGGTTGCAGAACTCTGGAGCTGCTATCAGTAAGTAGTTTACACTGGATAGAGAACTGAGCTAGGATTTGAGTCTCTAAATTATGACAGATTCTATACATTGGGTTTTAAAAAATAAACACCACTTGATTAGTAAACAACATTAAGCTTCAAATGCATACTTTTAAAATTTGTAAATGGGTTCAAAAAATGGCATTTTTAAAATGGTGGTCATTGGAAAACAATGGCTATGAGAAAACATATGGGATTGCCCTGTGATCTTGGGTAAATCCCACTCAGTTACCTGAACTATAAAATGTAAAACCTGATGGATTTCACTGCAATGATCCTATGGTAACAGTTATCAAATATAAGTGAAAAGACTGAAATTTATAAAGTATGCAAAGGTATGCTTTTGCCACGTTCAAAGGATAGGACCCACCATTTCTGGAGTGACTGCATGTATCTCATTAACTCCTCCCTCTGCACAGACCCCACGACTGTCTCCTCAGGGTGAACTACTGCAACTCAGAAGCGAGGAAAAATGGTTTCTTTGGCAAAAAGAATTCATATTCTGAAGAGACATAGAAAGTCTATAAAATTTAAATGATAACTTGGCAGCAATTTCTCAGAGTTTGCACTAAAAACCCAGAACTGCTTTGTTTCATTAACATTTCACTTGACTACAGAAAAAGTTCTATCCTCAAGAGACATTTAACTTTCTTATAACTTTAACACCAACATATATAAGCTGTGAACACCCAGGATACTGAAAAGGGCTTCAGAATGATCATTTGAACATAGAATGAAAACAAGACCCATTCTTTCCACAAACACTAAAATGTTCCAAGCAAAAATATAGCAAAGCTTGTGCGAAATAAAAGAAGCTATATAACTCTAGTAGTCCACATGGTCTTGGAAAATATTAATTCAACAGAAGGAGTCATAGACTTGGCTGCACCTTGAGTTTTCTGTAAACTCCCTACCTGGTATCTCAGAATATTTACAGAAAGCAGTATTTCAACTTTCCTTTAAATGCTAGCAAATATACAAAAGGACAGGTAATCTAGGTAACACATTTACTAGTACTTAATCACCCATATTTACTAATACCTAATTATCCCCTGCATCTGTGGGAAATAAAATACATTGGCTTCACAAATTACTAATTATGGAGTGGATGTGGTGACTCATGCCTATAATCCCAGCACTTTGAGAGGCTGAGGCGGGTGGATCACTCGAGACTGGGGGTTCAAGAGCAGCCTGCCCAACATGGCCAAATCCTGTCTCTACTAAAAACACAAAAAACGGCCGGGTGTGGTGGCTCACACCTATAATCCCAGCATTTTGGGAGGCCAAGGCAGGTGGATCATGAGGTCAGGAGCTTGAGACCAGCCTTGCCAACATGGTGAAACCCTATCTCTACTAAAAATTAAAAAAAAAAAAAATAGTGAGCATGGTGGTGCACATCTGTAATCCCATCTACTTGGGAGGCTGAGGCAGGAGAATTGCTTGAACCCAGGAGGCACAGGTTGCAGTGAGCTGAGATTGCGCCAGTGCACTCCAGCCTGGGTGACAGGTGGAGACTCCATCTCACAAAAAAAAAAAAAAAAAAAAAAAAGAAGAAGAAAAGAAAAAGAAAGAAAAAAGAAAAAAAAGAATTACTAATTATGTTTGTTTCATGGTATGCTTCTCTTTCTCAGCTAATACAAAAAAAGAATTGCCAAAAAAGTTACGCCCTCAGGAAATGGCCCAGAACACGAGGCACCCTAATTTAATGAGTTCTGTGCTTCCCAACTATCCTCAATACGTTTTGAAAATTTTTGATCCGAAACATTTAGAATTTATCCTTGCATTTGTCAAATGAGATACTCAATCAGAAAGGATGAAAACTATAAAACAACCACAGCCAGAAAAGAAGAAGAAAAAAGCCTACCATGAAATCATTTTGGTTTTCAGACTTTTTTTTTTTTTTTCCCCCAGGAATTCCCCTTCACTGTAGAGAAAATAGCCTTACTTACATGTAATGTAGTTTAGGCCTTAAAATAAAGTATCCTTTCATCTGGAGCACAAGTTCCCCAAAATTAAAGTCCTTCCTGCTATGTCAGGAGTCCTGCTGGAAGTTTTATGCCTTCATAAGAGGGTGATCACAATCTGCCAGCACTGGCTCTCTTGATAAGCAGGAAAGTCAGCCTAGACTGCAGCAAGCCTAGACCAATAGAAAGCCCTTTATATATTTCTTCAGCACTTCCTAACTGTAAAGGATGCATTTATTTGAGTTAGCAATATCCTTATTTAAAATACCCTGGTCGGACCTACCTGTCAGTCATCTGCACCTGCCACTCATAGCTTGCTCTCCATCTTAGATAAAGCCTCGCTTTGTTTTCAATCATCTCCCCCAGGAGGAGTTCCTCCTGAGTGTTTTAATGGGAAAGAAGTTGGAAAAGGAATGTGTAATTTTAGAAACCTCTGGCAGAAGAGTAGGTGTGGTGGCAATGCCAGAGGTGGTGATAGTGGGAGATCGTTTGAAAGTGTGAGAACTGTTTTGGGGGAGAGACAGGAGACAATAGCTTACGAAGTGGAGGCTGCTGAAAGTTAACAGAAAGTAGGAAGCAGAAAGGAAACAGAAAGCAGAGACCAAAGGTTACTAAAAGGGAAATTATCTCTCCTGCAAGATTTTGCCAAAAACTTTGGTTTTTTTTGATGGAGGGAGAAGGGGAGGTGGGATTCAGTCCTTATTCTGAAATAAGAGTTCATGGTGCCCAACCACCAAAATAAACACAGCCATCCTCACACTTGTGCCAGTTCCCAGTATCAGCCAAAGGTGTTCACAATCAAGGCAGGCAATAAATTTCATTCAGTAAATACTTGTTGATTTTTTACACTTCAATAATTCAAAAGGAGTAGGTCATACCAGGCATAGTTCTTTATGCTTGAGATAAACCACTGTTTTTTGTTTGATTTCCTGAAACACTCCTATTTTATAGGTAGTATATGGCAAGTAAATTTTTGTAATGTAACTGCATTATGTTTATTTTGCTTTAAGAGTTTTTCAAAATAAAAATTTAGTATTCATCAATACAAATGGAGAAAGTTAGGGTTGTAACAAAATGAGGTTTTGAAATTGCTGCAAAAGTCTTCCATAAAAGTGTTCATGGGAATGTTCGTCCTAAAACTGAAAAATCCAGAAACCCTGAATATTTCTTATAAATGGGAAAATCTGGAGGCAACATAAGTGTTTAACCACTGAGCAATAACTAAATTATGGTACAACCACTGATATGGTTTGGTTCTGTGTCCCCACCCAAATCTCATCTTGATTTGTACTCACATAATTCCCAGGTGTTGTGGGAGGGGCCCTGTAGGAGATCATTTGAATCATGGGGGTAATTTCCCCCATACTGTTCTCATGATAGTGAATAAGTCTTACAAGATCTGATGGTTTTATAAGTGGTTTCTGCTTTTGCATCTTCTTAATTTTCTCTTCCACTGCCATGTCAGAAGTGCCTTTTGTCTCCTGTCATGATTCTGAGGCCTCCCTAGCCATGTGGAACTCTAAGTCCAATTAAACCTCTTTTTCTTCTCAGTCTCGGATATGTCTTTATCAGCAGAGTGAAAGTGAACTAATAAAGGCACACAATGTAATATACCTCCTTCAGCAAAAATAATAATCCTAAAGTAAAAATGGTAACAAGAAAGCATCTGTAATACAAGTAAGGATAATATGCAAAGAATATGCATGCATGTGAACAAAGAACAAAAAAAATACTCATCCCAAAATAAACACTTCCTCTGGGTTAGTGATAAATTTGAGCTTCATAGATGGGGAACAGGGGTCAATGAGAACAGGAAGAGGCTGAATTCTATACTGAGTTTGGAAATACTGATAGTTCCCTGGCCTGGGACAAATAATCTGTTCCTTCTTCTCCCCAGCAAGGGGATGTCCTGAAGCAGGAACAAGAGGAAAGTGGAGGCTGGGGACCTACCTTGTAATAGTCATAGAGCAGGCCGAGGGCAGCAGCACTGTCCTCATCACCATTAATGCTCATCATGGCCTTGGTGGCCGCCGTCAGGGGATTCTCCAAGTATGACTTCCAGGCTTCATCCTCACTGGTATAGGCTCTTCGAGTATTGAATGGAGGGTCACTGGGCATGGGCACCAAGGCCACTAGTCTTTTATTACTGTAAAAGCAAAAGAAATGTGAGGTTCATTATCAGAGAGGGAAAATTTTTTTTACCCCTAATAATATACACATTACATGACTACAAACATTAATTTTTATTTCCCCAGAATGGGGGAGCGGGAAGGGAAGAAGATTAAAGTTAAAGCGATAGCCATTGGTTTATGTTTTTACTGTCTATGAGAAGTAATATTAAGTCTTTAAAAAGTAGTACCAGTAGTATATGTTGGTGTTATGCTTTGAATGTTCATCCCCTCCAAAATCTAAGCAAAATTTAATCAACATTGTGATGGTATTGGAAGGTAGGGCTTCCACGTGGTGTTGGGCCCACTCCTCGTTAAGAGGTGTTTAGGTCATGAATGGATTAATGCCATTATCAAAGGAGTGGGTTCCTTGTGACTGAAATAGTTTCATCCATTCTTGTTCTCTTTCCATCTTGCTCTCTCTTTACCCTTCCACCTTCCACCATAAGATGATGCAGCAAGAAGGCCTTTGTCAGATGCCGTGCTTCAATCCTGGACTTCCCAGCCTCCAGAATTGTGGGCCAATAAGTTTCTACCCAGGGTCAGGTATTCTGTTATAGCAGCACAAAATTGACTAAGACAGTTGGTTGTCTTTAAACACAAGGCTTTGTATCTAGTCATTCTAGTGGCCAAGTAATTTTATTTAATTATTATTTTTTTCTTTTTTTGAGACAGAATTTTGCTCTTGTCCAGGCTGAAATGAAATGGCACAAGCTCAGCTCACTGAAACCTCTCGGGTTCAAGGATTCTCTGTCTCAGCCTCCCAAGTAACTGGGATTACAGGTGCCCGCCACCACACCCAGCTAATTTTTGTATTTTTAGTAGAGACAGGGTTTTGCCATGTTGGCTAGGCTGGTCTCAAACTCCTGACCTCAGGTAATCCATCTGCCTCAGCCTCCCAAAGTGCTAGGATTACAGGCGTGCACCACCACACCTGGCCTAATTATTCTTTATTAATAAATGCAAGAATGGAACCCTAAGAGAGAGAAGATTTAAAATTCTCCGAGTTCTCATTATAAATATGTGCAAGATATTAAATGTAATCAATATGCTAATGATTTTTGAAAACTGTTTTATCTAGTTTATGCTTGAAATTACTAGCAAACTATAGACCAACCCATGTCTCCATTTCAAAAGGCAATGCAAGCTACTTTGCAAACACAATGTATTACAGGTAATGCTGTGTAAAATGATATGGAACAACAGTAATGAGATGGACTCTATTATAGATCCTGTGCTGCTACAGAATTCTACAATATTTAGGTGATATAAAAGCTACAAGCTACAGGCATGAGCTGACAGATGTAGGAAAAAAAGAAACAAGCTGCAAACTACAAAGACCATCATGGAGAATGAGGGAGTCTATATGGGGAATTGACAGTAGAGACAGAAATGGGTAGGAGTCAATCTTGACCAAGCCAGCCTTGCATAAAGCAGCAATTGGCAAACAAGGCAAGACTTCCAGTGAGTATCGACTCAAGCACCCAAAGACCACGACAGCCCTCAGCATCTCCCCATGCTAGGTACTCAGCTATCAAATAACAGAGCCTGCAGAGGTTTGGTCACTTCTCTCCTAGCCCTTGTATGCTTGTTCATTGAAATGGAACAATGAGATATTGTATTTCAGTAACATCTATGTCAACACAGCGTAGCATGGCAGGGACATGTGAAAGGAAGGAAACACCAACATCAGTCAATGGAAATGCAACTGCTAAGGCCTTCTGATGGTCATGCAGCCATGAAAGAGGTCTCCTTTTGCCAAGAACCAATATATATTGGAGGAGATGCGGCAAAAAGGGAACACTTATACATCATTGTTAGGAATGTATATTAGTACAATATCTATGGAAAACAGTATGGAGATTTCTCAAAGAACCAAAAGTAGTTCTACCATTTTTTCCAGCAATCCCATTGCTAGGTATTTACCCAAAGGAAAAGAAGTCATTATATTTAAAAAAAAAAAAAAAAAAAAAGACACCTCCACTTGTCTGTTTATTACAGCACAATTCACAATTGCAAAGCTATGGAAAAAACCTATGTACCCATCAATCGATGAGTGGATAAAGAAAATGTGGTGTGCACACACACAATGAAATACCACTCAGCCATAAAAAAGAATGAATAAGGTCTTTTGCAGCCACATGGGTGGAACTGGAGGCTACTATCCTAAGTGAAGTAACTCAGGAACAATGACAAAAACAAATACCACATGTTCTCACGTAAAGTGGGAGCTAAGCAGCTATGGATACGCAAACGCAAACAGAGTGATGTAATAAACATTGGTACAACGTACACTTTTCAAATGCACTAAAAGCCCAGACTTCACCACTATACAATTCACCCATCTAACTAAAAACCACCTGTACCTCTACAGCTATTAAAATGAAAAATGTAGAAATAAAAAAGTAGAAAATAAAGAAAAGGAGGGGAAAAAAAGAGGTCTATTTTTGCTGACACTCCTGTGAGATCTCCTAATGGTAGATGGTTCCTTAGCTCACTCTGTGATGGAGAACTGGTGTAAACTCACAACCAAGACTGTGTCAAGGGCCCTTTATGTGCTGTCATGGTGCATGCCTTGATATAAGGTCAGAAAAAGGACACTGACATAAGACATATTTGGGTGAGGCAGATGGGAAAGGCATGTTTAGCTGAGTGGAATTCTGGGCTAGATGGTTGCTAGGCCTCTGAATCAGGCTCTTTGAGCCAGTGTTTGGTGAAACTCATTGGAAAGAAAAAGAGAACATCGACTCAATTGCAAATGAGTTGGATTACAAGGGTATAATGAGGCTTCTTGGAATACATGAGAAAACACCCTGGTTGGCAGACTTACTACGATACCATTGAGCACCGTCATGACATGGAGCAGCATAGGCCTTAGAAGAAGGTACTTGTTCACTATTTACAGTGGGGGGAAGCTGGATAACGTCTAACCTTCAGTTTCTTCTGCCTTAAATAGGAATAGCAATGCCCACCCTACTTAACTTACAACGTGCTTATGAAAATCAAATAATTGAAAAAATAGGATTCTGCAAACTGCAGAGTGCTTTACAAATCACAGGTATGATTATCACTGCACAGTTTTATGTTCCTGTAAAGTTTGTGGATATATTCATTTTTAGTAAAGTTGAGTATAATTTAAAAGCTTTAAAGATAGTCATTAATTGAAGGGAAATTTAAGTTGTTCATTTAACTATATTCTTAAAATATTTATTAAGAGTCTAAGAGGTGCTAGACATTGTGCTGGTTAAGGATGGAGTGGCATGTGACATACTCTTCCTTACCCCATGCACCTGCCAGGGAGAGAGAATATCACTATTATAGGGCCATGCGTGTGAGAAAGGACACAGGTGGTGTTGTGAGGGCACACGACAGAGGGAACTAATGAGAGGACAAAGAAGTGGGCCAATGTTTCTACCAAAGCTGAAGCATAGGTGGGAATGTGCTGGTCAATGCTGAAATGGAGGGATGTGAGAAACGCTTTTTAAAGTGAAGGATAAGGCTCACGCCTATAATGCCAGCACCTTGGGAGGTTGAGGTGGGCAGATCACAAGGTCAGGATTTCGAGACCAGCCTGGCTAACACGATGAAACCCCATCTCTACTAAAAATACAAAAATTAGCCAGGTGCAGTGGTGCACACCTGTAATCCCAGCTACTTGGGAGGCTGAGGCAGGAGAATCACTTAAACTGGGGAGGCAGAGGTTGCAATAAGTCAAGACTATGCCATTGCACTCAAGCCTGTGTGACAGAGCAAGACTCCATCTCAAAACTGAAATAAAATAAAGTGAAGGGTATTTTGGTAGTACAGAATAATGGCATTTTCTTACAAAAGGAGCACATTTGTATTTATTTTGGAGACTCCGTTAGAAAAATTTACATATTTAATGATAAAATAACATTTCCATGTAGAAAACTTCTAACTATGCAGGGTTGGATTTGGAGACAGGAAATGCTGGTGGACTCCTGAGGGTCTATCATGAGGCCTCCAGGAAGAACTAAGAAGGCAGAGGTAGTGGACCTGGGCTATGACAGTGTCACCTAACCCCCAACAATTGATTAGTTGGGGCCACCCTGGTTGCCTGGTCTGCAGCCTTCACTTGAAGAGTAAATAGAGGATTTGGAATCTCGGTCATTACTCACGAGGGCACAGGCATCATGCAAACTTCCAGTAATGCCCAGTCCTGTGGGAAGGACTTCACGTTATTTGGAATTATCACACCATTGAAAAGGATAAGGATTTTACTCTGTCATGCCTCAAAGAAGTACATGTTGCTGTGGAGGAGCGGGGGTGGGGTGAGGTGTTAATTATAACACTGGCTACATTTCAAAAGTTTAGCAGGAAGCACCAAGCTGAAGGATCAGAGCCAAGTCTCAATTTTCACTAAGATATGCCCTGATTCACTGGAGAGGTTTTCCCCTAAATCTTCTTTCTTAAAATCCCTACTCCCTCCTGCTGGGTCTCTTAGCTTGTTGATTTCATCTTTCCTGGCACAAAGCTTTGCTCATAAATGTAAGAGCTCCATCAGTCTTTCTCCTATAATGAAATCGCTGATGAGTCCTTACATAATCAGTGGAAACAATATTCGGGGAAATCACAACTTTATTAGCCATTTCTTTGCCATTCTTGACAGCCACAGGGGCCTTTTATGCTCTTCCCTTTAGGTAATGACTTTGGTTTTTTTCTTTGTAGATTATAATCTCCCTGGTACAGAGCACTGTTGAATGAAGTTTAATAAAAACAGAATAATCTCTCTGGTACACTGAACAAAAATATAGACTTGTAAAGAAAGGAAAGTTTCATAGAGCAGCTTTCACCAGAGTTAGGAACACTCTGAAGCTGTTTTATTATTGCTCTTTTCGAAGGGCAATTCTAATTCTACTCTGGACCACTTCTTAAATGTCCTTTGTAAGGCTTTAGGTGGGCTATGTCCTCAAACACAGAACGGTAAAGAGTTATTGTAAACTCGATCTCAAGGTCCTTCTTTGGAGAAAAATTTCAGTGATCACCAGAGCAATCACAGCAAGGCTGTCATTTCACATTGACAATTTTTTTTCATTCCTTTACTTTAATCCATGACTTCACTCTGTGGATGCTGGAAGATGGCTGAGAGACCAGTCATCAGCTGAAGCTATGAAAGGGACCACCCAGCTGTGCGGCTGAGACCAAGACCAGCCAGCCTGCATGGCTCCAGATCACTCTGCCAGGACAACCCTCTCCATGCTCCCCTTAGTACAGAGGAGTCAATGCAGGAATGCTTTGCTGGGAAGAAGCATAGGCTTAACACATAACATTTCCCCCTTCTAAAGATATGTGCAGTAACGGTCAACAGATCCAGACACAAATCCACTTGTAAAAGACACTTGGAATCGAAAACAAAAACTAGGGCAATGCCGGTCACAGAATGCACGTTCATGGGGAACCCAGTGCTAAATCATCAGTGGATGATCTGCTTCTGGGTCAGGGCTTCTTATGTAGTAGGGCAGCTACCGCTCTATGATCTATTGAAAATCAGCCCTCACCGGGCACAGTGGCTCACACCTGTAATCCCAGCACTTTGGGAGGCTGAGGCGGGTGGATCACAAGGTCAGGAGATTGAGACCATCCTGGCTAAGCCGGTGAAACCCAGTCTCTACTACAAATACAAAAAATTAGCTGGGCGTGGTGGCAAGTGCCTGCAGTCCCAGCTACTTGGGAGGCTGAGGCAGGAGAATCACTTGAACCTGAGAGGCGGAGGTTGCAGTGAGCTGATATCACACCACTGCACTCCAGCCTGGGCAAAAAGAGTGAGATTCTGTTTCAAAAAAAAAAAAAAAAAAAAGGAAAGAAAAGAAAACAAATTAAAAGAAAATAACAAAGGAAAAACTAGGATGGTAAAGTCTGCACATAAAATTACTTTTAATTAACTTCTCGTATCCATTCCTTTCATAGCTCCTACAAGGGCATTGGTTTGTGTTTTATGGAATTTTTGTCTTGATCTAGGGAGAAGTTGCTTTTGGAGTTGAGTAACTTCAGGTTATCAATGAGTAAATTTAGACGAGTTGCTCATCTCCTTGATGAGCAAGTATCTCTTTGAGCTTCCATCTCTTCCTCCGTATCATGATATATTCTAAAGGAGCCACTCAGATATTTACATATGAAGTCCCGGGTACATTACAGATTTTCAATAGATAATAGATAGTAGTAGTACCCTCCATAGAACTGCTTCTACTAATAACCAGCTCAAAGGTACAGTGGGCTGTTCTCAGATCTTAACTCTTGGCTGTTTTTTACTTTTGTAAAATCCTGCCTTACTTGTGAGACACTATGCTAAGGTGGTTCTTCTCTTTAGCAAACTATTCTTTTCTAATTTCTAATACCTGAAATCTCCTCTTATTTCTCTAACTCTGACCATTCATTGGCCCTTTTCTTATTTCTCTCCATCGTTAATTCTTACAGCTTTCATTCCTCTACCTTAATGACTAACAGGTATATGTTACGTGAGAACCATTTTTGTATTTCTACGTAGAATCCTTTTCTCATGGAATCAACTCAAATGCCGATCAATGGAAGAATGGATAAAGAAAATGTGGTACATGTACCTCATGGAGTACTATGCAGCCATAAAAAAGAACAAGATCATTATTTTTGCAGGAACATGGATGGAGCCAGAAGTGATTATCCTTAAACTAACACAGGAATAGAAATACTGCATGTTCTCACTGATAAGTGGGAGCTAAAAGATGAGAACAAATGGACACAGACAACAGACACTGGTGCCTACCAGAGGGTAGACGGTGAGAGGAGAGATGAGCATACAAAATAACTATTGAGTACTAGGCTTAGTACCTGGGTGATAAAATAATCTGTACATCAAACTCATGACATGAGTTTACCTATACAACAAACCTGCACATGTACCCCTGAATGTAAAATAAAAGTTTTTTTAAAAAAGAATCTTGTTGTCAATTTAAACTCAATGTCTTCAACCCTAAGCTAATCATCATTTCTTAACCAGGCACTCCTCATCATTATTTATCCCCAGTCACTCAAAGCCAAACCTTATCTACTGTTTCAAAATCCAGACTCTGAAGCCAGACTGCCTCAGTGCAAATCGTGACTGCACCACTTATTAGTTGTGTTACCCTGGATTACTTAGTTAACCTTTCTGTGTATCAGTTTCTTCACCTATATAATGAAGATATACCCCAAACTAGCCAGAATAATGATATTCACTTTCTACTACTTTTGTCAGAATTAAACACACTGACACACCACAAAAGCTGCATACATGCTAGCTATTATTTTTTTTCTTTATCCCTTAAATGAAGCCATATTTGTTATTACAGCTTTAGTCTTATCTCTTCATGCCTTCAATTTTCCCCTCTTTTATCCATATTGAAGGCTAGTGAAATAATCTTCATAGAAACTAATTTTTCAGAGCGTACTATGACTTTTACTGCCTATAATACCAAGTCCAAAATCCTCTGTCTGACATTTAAGGTCCTCCACTATCTGACCCCAATCTACTTTTCAAAATTTACTTCCTTCTACTACCTAATAGAAGGAATTAAGCCATTTTCTCTGCAGCTCCCTAAAGATGCCCATTCCTACTTCTATACCTTTGCTCAGGCTCTTTCCCTGCCTGAAATTCCCTTCCTGCTTCTCTATCTAAACTGTACTCTTATCAAAGTCCAGCTGCAACATCCCATCCTCCAAAAAATTTTTCAGGATTTTCCCCATTTTAGTCTTTCAGGGCCTCTCTTTGCTAAAAACTTGTACAGCCTATGTGATATTTATTATATAATCTACCATTAAATTTGTATCATGCAAAGTTGACTGACTATGCAAAGAAAACTGTCACTCAAGGCCTGGTGCGGTGGCTCACACCTGTAATGCCAGCACTTTGGGAAGCCCAGGTGGGTGGATCACCTGAGGTTAGGAGTTCCAGACCAGCCTGGCCAACATGGCAAAACCCTGTCTCTACTGAAAATATAAAAAATTAGCCAGGCGTAGCGGTACGGCCTGTAATCCTAGCTTCTCAGGAGGCTGAGGCAGGAAAATTGCTTGAACCCGGGAGGCAGAGACTGGAGTGAGCTGAGATCACACCACTGCACTCCAGCCTGGGCGACAGAGCAAGACTCCAACTCAAAAAAATAAAAAAGAGAACTGTCACTGAGCTGTCAGATTCACCAATAACACCAAGACAGTGGCATTCCATCAAATATTACACACACACGCACAAAGGTTAACTAAGTTGTCCAGAGTAACACAGCTACAAAATACATCCAGAATCTGACCAGAATTTGAACACAGGAGATGGTTATTGAGTCTAGGTGGCGTGGCCCCTTGAGCCCAGCTGCGTTTTCCTTGTACTTCTGTGTCTTGTCTCTTTATTTCTTGGATCCTGCGCCTCAGCACAGCATAAAGGACACCCTGCGACCCCGTGGGGCCCTCAGCCCTACACATCCAGAATCTGACCAAAGGAGATGGTTATTGAGTCAAATCCCTATCACATAGAACTTACTAGCCCTATCACATAGAACAAGTGATTCAGCCTGTCTGGATCTCAGCTTCCCCATTTGTGAAAGATCCGATCAATGAGAGAAAAATGCATGTGATGTACCTAGCAGGGCATTAGACACAGAGTAGTGCCCTCTAATTGGGCCATGATGAGGATTAGAGAAGAGCAGGACAAATAATGTAGGGAAGCCAAACATCTGCTCTTCAGTCGGCGCCACACAACACTTTAAATCCTTGTCTGCCCTCAGCCTTTCCTGTCTCTGTTGGCAAAAACTCTACCCTTCTAGTTGCAATACATGGAGTCATACTAGATTCCTCATTTTGTTACATCCACTTCATTAGAAAATCCTATTGTTTCTACCTTCAATACATATCCAGAATCTGACCACTTCTCACCACCTCCACTGCTAGCACCCTGGTCCAAGCCACCATCATCTTGCACTTGGATTATTGCATTGTCTCTGCGGTAGCCAGCCTCCCGTAAGGCCCTCATTGATCCTTGACTCCTAGAATTCACACCATTGTGAGCCCTCTTCCACATTGGTCCAGGGTTGGTCTATATGACCAATAGCACCTAGTAGAAGTGATAGTATATCACTACAGAATTAGATAATAAAAGTCTGCAGCTTCCATCTTTGTAACTCTCCCCCCCACTCCCATCCCATCACCTTGCACTAGCAAACTACCATATCGTGGCATATTTTGGCAAGGAACTGAAGGCTTGACAAACTACTGGCAAGAACTGAAGACAGCCCACAACCAGGTGAGTAAGCTTAATAGACTCTCCAGTCTGAGTCAAGTCTTGAATCAATTATGAACCCAGATGACAACTTGACTGCAACCTATGAGACCCTGAGTCAGAACTCACAACCGAGCTGCTCCCAGATTCCTCAGAAAGAGCGCGAGATCATGAATGTATGCTAGTTTAGCTGCTAAGTTTCGAGATAGTATGTTAATAGCAGTAGAAAATGATACAGTTTCCTAATAGGTCTCCCTGCTTTTATGATTACCCCTCCCTCCTTCCAGTCTATTCTCTCAGCATCTAGAGAAATCCCATTGAAACGGAAATCACATCATGCCCTTCTCACGCTCAATTCCATCATGACTCCCCATTTCCTTTAGAATAGACAGGAGGGTTATTACAGTAACCTACCACATCCTCCAGGTGTATGGGTCCCTTCCTTCTCCAGTCTATTCTTCTGATGCTCTCCTTCTCACTCATTCTCATCCTACCGCACTGCTCCCACCTTAAGGCCTTGACGTGAGCTGTTTCATCTTCCCAGGATGTTCTTCCCCCAAATACCCATGGCTAACTCTCTCACCTCCTTTAAGCTTTTGTCCAAATCTCACCTCCATGAGACATAACCTGACTACCCTATTTAATGCAGCAACCTGCCTCCATTCATGCTGGAATTTCCAATTCCTTTAAAACTTGCTGTCTTCCTTACCCAGCTCTCTACTTTTTCTTTTTTCCACAATAGCCATCACCTCCTTAAACATAATGTAACTTACTTTTTTATTGCGGTCAATGTTCCTTGTCTGTCTACCTCCACTACAGCATAAGCTCCACAGGGCTGAGATTGTTTTGTTCATGAATATATCACTAGCACCTTGAACTGTACCTGCCACATACTTGGTAGTCAATTAACACCTGTTGAATGAATGAATAAAAGCTCCATCTCCATTGAGGAATTGAAGTAAAAGATGAGGCTTAAAATATTAATGAGAGAATGGGAGGAGCTTCACTTCATTTTCATAAAATAAATTCACAGCATATTTGTAAAGTTGGTTGTGAGCTATAAGTGCTATGCAAATGTAAGTTGCTTTGATTTTAGGAAGCATAATTACAAATTTCATTTAAAAAGCTTCTATCAAATTTGAACTATCTTTCTCCTCCCTCTTAATTCTCTTCTTCAAATTAAAAAAAGTGGGGATTCATTCTTCTATTCTCCTTAAATGTGAGCTATAGCTAGGAAACCAAGGATATTTACATTCAGACCTGAGGCAACTGGAGGGGAAGGCTCAATGGCAATCAACAAAGGCCCGATATTAAGAACTCCTTTCTTCTACCTGTTGTCCATCATTCCCAACACTGACTTGACGAAGGGTCAAAAAAAAAATTTTCTACCATTTCCCTTGCTTTAAGAAGTAGTGGTGAAACATTTATATATTTTCCAGGATTTCATGCTATGTATGCTGTCCCCTACCTCTTTCTCTCATATACGCATGCGTGCGCACGTGCACACACACAGCCTTTATCTTGAGATCACATGAATTCTGCTCTCTAAATAGCCTATATTCTGAGTCTCGAGCACTTGAGATTCACCTCAGTTTCTTGTAGCTGATTCACTGTGGCTGATTACTGGCTTGTGGAATCATTTCAGCTTCCTAGCCAAAAAAAAAAAAAGACCATATTCAGACCCAAAATGAAAGAGCAAAGGTTCAAAATGTGACAATTTTTTCTCTTTTGGAATATTGGCCTTTTTCCCATTAACAGAATAAGACTTTCAAATGGAAGCTAATGAACCAATTTTTCTACCCAGGGTTAATGTCACAATTTAAATGCCAACAACGATGGTTTGACTGCTAGTTGCTTTCAGCAATATCCTTCCTTTTGGTGCTTGCTAGAGGCAAATCACAAGAGACAGCAGATACTTTCCACGTTAGAACAAGAGTTAAAATTTACTTGGAAGACTCTATGCTCAGAGCTTGTCCTTGATGACTCTAACCTTTTGCCATTGACCTAACAGGTCTAAGAGTCCTAAGAATGAAATAAATCCATAAGTCCAGGATGATATTGATAAGCTTCACATTAAAGATGGCTATGCTTGGGAAAGAGAAGATTCAATTAATTCAGTGAAAATATTATAACTACTACATAAAACAATAAACTGCAAAACAACATTTATGTTCATTGAAATTAAGATGTTTTCATTTTAGATACTGATTGCAAAATATACTGATTTACTGCTTGAAGCATGGTCTTGCTCTGTCTCTTTCTCTCTCTTCCTCTCTTGCTCTCTCTCTCAGGTGCCCCAGCTTTGTAGTGCCCTAAGCATGTTAAGTAATCCTCACCTATTAAGTAAGAGGATTAGAAATAAAATTGAGAAGCTACAGGAAAGGTAACCCATTGAGCTCTAGAAACAATGAGAAGTGTATCACGAAAGTAGAAGGAAGAGTACAAGAAAATAATTTAAAAATGGAGATAATTTGTAGGTAGCAACTTATAAAATGACTAAAATTGGTTAGACAGAGAGAGAGTGCGTGCGTGTGAGTGGTGTGGGTGTAAATCAAAATCCAAAAGGTTAACAATGATCATAGGTGAATGTTTATTTGCATCTACTTTTTAACTTTTCAAGTAATCTTCAATAATAACGTCATACTACTTATTGAGCATCTACTGTATGCAAGCTAATGTTCTAAGCCCCTTACATGGGTTAACTCATGTACTCGCTATATTAATAGCAAACTTAAAGTCAGATATGGATATCATGCCCTTCATACAGTTGAGGAAATTGAGAACAGAGTGTTAAGTAACTTGGTCAGTTTCAGGTAACAGTCGGCACTAGATCAGCATTGCATCCTGGAACCTGAGTTCTCACTCTCCCTCTCTCTTTTTCTTTTGAGATAGGGTCTTGCTCTGTCCTCCAGGCTGGAAGGCTAGGGGAGCGCAATAGTGTGCTCATGGCTCACTGCGGCCTGGACCTCCCAGGCTCAAGTGATCCTCCTACCTCGGCCTCCAGAGTGATCCCCACAGGTGTGCACCTTCATGCCTGACCAAGTTTTCTTATTTTTGTAGAGACGAGGTCTCCCTATGTTGCCCATGCTGGTCTTGGACTTCTGAGCTCAAGTGATCCACTTGCTTCAGCCTCTCAAGGTGCTGGGATTACAGGTGTGAGCCACCGTGCACAACCTCAGAGCCTGAGTTCTTATGTATACTTCTCTATTTCCTATTCTTGACCATGCTCTATTTTCACAATTAGAAAAAAATTTAGTTGAAAAGGAAAACTCATAAACAGACTGGATACAAAAGACCAGTATAACGGGATGATGTCCAAATTCAGAATAATAGAGAAATTATGCAAATGGGGACTTTGTAAGCTCCCTGAAGAAGGACAACATGTTTAAATTATTTGTAGAATTCCAAGATCCTGGAACATTCTAGAGAGTACACATCAGGCAGAGAGGCAGGTAACACATATTTATTGAATTAATTGAATGGGGTGATGAGTAGCAAGTCCTAATTTATCTCTAGTATAATATTACTAGAGGTCATCTATTTTTAAATGTCCTGCAGAAAAATGATAGCAAATAATCCATTTAACAGAAATATAGATTAAGAAATTGGGAAATACCTTTAAGAGTGAAAATATGATTTTTAAAGGAAAGAATTATGTTATAACCAAATTAGCTTTGAAAATTAAAAAGAGTCAGTTTTTCTGAGGGAATGACAGCAGCTGAATCTCTAGCAGTGAGAGAGAAAGCACAAAAGCACTTTATAAGCCTGCAGTACCGATTTCCATTTAAACACCATTTCACGTGTTTACCTCTAACATTTACAGCCAATGTGGAAAACAGAAATTTTAATGCAATTCTAGAAGACAGAAAACAGAAGAGACTGGAATAAAGGAGAAGCCAGAGTTAAGAAGGCTGTACTCCACCAACGTGTGCTTGAGGACTGGCTTTCTCTCTGAGCTTGGAAAACTCAGTCTTCAGTGCCTATGGCCAAGCCGTTTCCTGTACAATGTGCCTAATGGAACTAACTGCAACATTAGTTGGCTTCTTACATACAGAGGAGTCCGCCTTTGAGGTTCGTAGGGCCAGAGAGAAAAATAACATGGTAAAACATCTAGAGTAACTTCAAACTGCCACAAATGGAAACAGAGAAAAACAACGTGCTCAAAGCAACAGAAAGGTATTCTCATGAGTGTAACCCCCAGCTTGCACTGCTGGGCCTCACTTGTATATATGCAAAGGACCCTCCGGGTACCCTCAGAGCCTGTGGCCAGAACTTCGAACAAGAGAGCAGCCACCCTGGGAAGAGTGAGCTCCATTCTGCTAACAGCCCCCTGCCTGGGCTGAAAAGTCTTCAGTCTGACTCTTCACTTTTGATATGAGAGTAAATAGATATTTAAGGAATCTTACATGAGTAAAAGAGAAGCCCCAAGATAAGCAAAAAAGGTTATTTATATGGAAAATAATTAATGCTGGATACAGAAAATAATGTTAAATGGAAGATACTGGGGAGTCAGTGGGTGGGGGTCTCCTGGAGTGAGGGGTAACAAGATGGTGACCAAGATGGCGGCGCTGTAAGCAGAAGATTGCTGAACTAAAGCAAGAATGTCTTTGGAGACCAAGGAAATACAACAAGATGTCATCAGAAGGCTCCAGGCATATCTTTCAGAGCCCGCTGAGGAAGAGGCAAATGAAGAAGATGTACTGGGAGACAAAACAGAGGAAGAAGAAACAAAGCCCCATAGAAGTCCCTGTCAAAGAGGAAGAACTCCCTGAAAAAACAGTTGATGTGGAAGCAGAGAAGAAAGTGGTAAAAATTATGTTTGAAATAGGTGGAGAGAATGCAGAAGAGGACGGAACGAGTCCATGTACCTGTGAGCTTGTAGAGCAAGAAAACTACCTGGGCAGCTAGCTTAGGACTTCTTCAGTTCCCACAGAAGTCTGTCATCTGACAACAAACCAATGATGAACCTGGATAAGCTAACGGAAACGGCTCAAAGATTTGGTTTGAATGGTTCTTCAATCTCCAGAAAGTCTGAAGATGATGAGAGACTGAAAAAGAGGAAGAAGTGATTTGGGATTGTCACCGGTTCAGCTGGAACCGGAACCACAGAGGATACAGACACGAAGAGCAGGAAAAGAGCAGCGCGCTGTGGGATTGCCTGCTGAAAAATTCCTGCTGCTTTCTGTTCTCCAGTGGTTTCCATTTATCTGATTATTCTTGGTCACAGATATACCTAAATGCACTGTCACGTGCCTAACTCCTGCCTTGCAATGAGGGCACATGTACCCCAGGTACATCTGGGAACCCCAGCGGCAATTTGACTTATTGCTATTCCAACTTTAAGGCTACTGTAGTTTTGTGGTTGATTTTTCGCTTGTTAGGAAAAAAAAAAAAAAAAAAAAAGCTACTGCACCTACAAGGTAAGCACAGGCTACTAGAAAACAAAAGCCTCAAAACAAATTACGTGATTTTTAAAATAAAAATTTTGTAAGAGGAGTGAACAGGAAAAACAGCAAAAAAATGAATTAGTAAACTGAGTGATCAAAGCATTGTCTAGTTTTTAAACAAACAAAAATCTTAAGACAAAGTTAAAAGGCATGCAGGATGATTACAGGTATAAAGCTCAATTAACAAGAGTTACAGAAAAAGCACTGAAGAGGATGAAAGAGAAGAAATAAATACACGAAGGGAAAACAGACTAGACTAGACTAGAATAATAATGTCTTACAGCTGAAAACACACCTGAGTATTAGGAATGAAAGGGACCAAAGTGTTGCAAAGAATAATGAAAAAGTGGCACTTCTATTCATTTCTTCGTGAAATTTTTGGGTTAAAGATTAAATTTTAAAATGCTACAACTACTGGAAAAAATTTAAGTAATATTCAACAGAACAAGAAATTGCCAGCCAATAAACTTCTCATCCACATCACTAAATGCTGCTAGACAAGAGAAAAGGAATTTAAACATGAAAGTCTAAACACAACAAAAGAGCAATCAAGTGTAATGGCAAAATAAAGACCTTTTTAGTCGTGAAAAAATTCAAAAACGATTCCACTCATATATCCATTTTGAAAAATTTATGCCTGAGTCAAAGTGAAGAAAGATTTGCATGGATAAATAAGAAAATTGATACAGCCATCAGAGAATATCATGTAAGCCAGTAAAATATTAAATTAATTTTAACTGATTTCTGATCAGGGAAATGAAATGTATACCACTAAGAAAGAATTCTTAAAGATAATACCAAACTAAAATGAAAGGTGATAGGAGCAGTTGTTTAAAAGGTGTATTGGACCCAGTACAGTGGCTTATAGCTATAATTCCAATGCCTTGGGAGGCCAAGGTGGGAGGCTTGCTTGAGGCCAGGAGTTTGAGACCAGCCTGGGCAACACAACTAGACTCTCTCTACCAAAAAAAAAAAAAAAAAGTAATAATGAGATAAAATAAAAAGCATATTGATCCTGCTTTGTACATAAGAGTAATAGATAACAATTACTAGGATAAAGATAGGATATAGAAATTAAAGCGCAACAATTTCCATAGTATGGTGTGTAGACACCTAGAGAAATCCCTTAGATACTTTCTCATTTTTTAGATGGAGTCTCACTCTGTTACCCAGGTTGGAGTGCAGTGGTGTGATCTCTGCTCACTGCAACCTCCACCTCCCAGGTTGAAGTGATTCTCCTGCCTCAGCCTCCCTAGTAGCTGGGACTACAGGCACCTGCCACCATGCCTGGCTAATTTTTTGTATTTTTAGTAGAGATGGGGTTTCACCGTCTTAGCCAGGATGATCTTAATCTCCTGACCTCGTGATCCACCCACCTCAGCCTCCCAAAGTGCTGGGATTACAGGTGTAAGCCACCACACCTGGCCATCCCTTAGAGACTTTCAAGGGTCTGTGAGTTGAAAGCTATTTCCATAATAATACTGAGACATATTTGCCTTATTCCCTCGGTTGACATTTGTGGTTATGGTACAAAACTAATGTTGGGCAAAAGTTCAAGTTTCTTACATGAATCAAGACAGTGGCATTAAACTATACTTGAGGCATTACATTCTTATTGTCACAATAAAAACAAGCAAACAAACAAGCAACTACATGCTAATTTCACTTGAGAATGTCCTTCATGAAGCAGTATAGATTGATCAGTCTCAAACTTTGGGTATCAACCTTTTTAATATTCTGTGTGACAAAGCAGGAAGCACATGTAAAGCACTTTGGCTGCATACTGAAATACAGCGATTGCCTCAAGGAAAAGCACTTGAGCGGTGGTTTGAGTGGGAGTTGAACTAGCTGCTTTTTTCAAGGGATTTCATTTTTACCTGAAAGAATGACAGACTGACAAACTATGTGTTCAGACTGGAGTGTTTGGCTGACGTCTCAAAAATAAACCAAGCGAGAGTCTATCGCTTCAAGGAAAACAACTGACAGTATTTGTTGCCAACGATAAAATTTAAGCTTTCAAGAAAAAAAAGAAAAAAAATTTTTGAAAACTTGCATCCACCACTACTGATAACTTTCTAGTACTTTATTTTCTGATGAGATTAATGGATGTGATTTTTTTTAATGTATCACGAAGCACATTAACATTTAGAAAATTCAAATAACTCAATCAACCACTATTTCCAAATGCCAATGTGTGATGTTATGGAATCACACACAAGTATAAGGTCTATTCAAAGTACAAGACAGGCCTACAGATTTTAATGTAATAGAGAAAGTTCAATGTATGATTTCAGTTTCCACATTGCAATTAACCTTTAAGAACTACCACTTTTCTGTCAGTTTTATAACTTGTTACTGACAGTGTCATGAATTTTTTATTGTCAAATCCTAAATTTGGGAACATATCAATCACTTTTATATCTGAACTGTAAGATTTAAGGCATTTCAAGTTTTCTTTTTTTTTTTTTGAGATTAAAAAATTGTAACTGTAAAATACACATAGGATTTACCATCTTAACCATCTTTGCATATAATTTAGTGTCATTCAGTATATTTACCTTGCTGTACAACCAATCTCTAGAACTCTTTCCATCTTGACCAACCGAAAACTCTATACTCATTAAACAACTTTCCATTCCTCTCCCTGCCAGCCCCTGGTAACCAGCATTTTACTTTAGTTCTCTATGAATTTGACTATCCTAGATATCATATGTAAGTGGAATCAGCATAGAAGAAAGACTGAATTATCTTTGTTCTCACTATAGAAAATCTTACCAAATTATTAATATAGGAAAAAGTGATAAAAAAGTATGCAGCCAAAAATGTAGAGGAAAAGCATTGTGGAAGTAGCCCATTAATTAATTAATAAAAGCATAAATGTTAAAAAAAAAAAAAAAAAAGAAAAAACCACTTTTGCATTTTGGTGAGGTATCAAAGAATATCTACAGTTATATGAAAAAGTTATGAAAACATATTTTCCTTTTCCATCTATCAGTGTGAAGCAGGATTCTTTAATCAAAATAACACTTTGTAATAGACTGAATAAAGAAGATGTGAGAATCTAGTAGTCATCTACTATGCCAGGCATTAAAGAAAGTTGCAAAAATGTAAAATAACACTACTCTTCTCATTAAATTCAGATGTTTTAGAAATTTTAGTTTAGGGTTTTGGTTTTTTTGCTTTTTTGGTTTTTTTTTTTTTTTTGAAAGAGAGTCTTGCTCTCTTGCCCAGGCTGGAGTACAGTGGCATGATCTCAGCTCACCGTAAACTCCACCTTCTGGGTTCAAGCCTTTCTCCTGCCTCAGCCTCCCAAGTAGCTGAGGCTACATATGTGTGCCACCACACCTGGCTAATTTTTGGTATTTTTTGTAGAGATGAGGTTTTACCATGTTGGCCAGGATGGTCTCAAACTCCTGACCTCAAGTGATCCACCCACCTCAGCCTCCTAAAGTGCTGGGCTTACAGGCATGAGCCACCACACCCGGCCAGTTATGTTTCATTTCAAAAATGTTATTTCAAGCTGGGTGTGGTGGTACACACCTGTAATCCCAGCTACTTGGGAGGCTGAGGCATGAGGATGGCTTGAGTCTGGGAATTCAAGACCAGCCTGGGCAATATATCAAGATTTCATCTCAAAAAGAAAAAAAAAAAAAAAGAAGTTAAAAAGCGTAATAATAAAATAAAACGCTGGGCGCGGTTGCTCACGCCTGTAATCCTAGCAATTTGAGAGGCCAAGGTGGATCGCCTGAGGTCAGGAGTTCAAGACCAGCCTGGCCATCATGGTGAAACCCCATCTTTAAAATAAATAAAAAATAAATAAAAATAAATTTAAAAAAAGAAAAATAAAATAAAACATTATGTTAATATGCTTTATAAGTATCATATGGTTTACAATTATTTAGTTGAACCATATTTCTAAAATGTATCATTTTTAATTTTTAATATAATATATATCAATAGATATAACCCACACAAATACAAGCTCTTCAGGGACTTCAATAATTTAAGAGTATTAAAGAGATTCTGAGAACAAAAGTTTGAAAAACACTGCTCTAGAAAATAACCAGAGAAAAATCATGAACAAAGATACATTGATCAATCCAACAAAAAGAAACAAAAATAAAAATGATATGGCATAGAAAAAAATAAAACTATATATCAGCAATTGTAATATGTGAAAGTGAGTTAACCCTACCTTTAAAAGATAAATACTTTTAAACTGGATTTTTTTTTTAAGTATTATTTATTAAGTACCCATGATACATAAGAAAACTGATCTAATATCGGGCCACCAAGCAGAACTCTACCCATTTCAAATAACTCTTATCTTACAAACCAAATTCTCTGACCACAACATAGTTAAATTTTAAACCAACAGCAAAGAAGATGAAATTTCAAGACTATATGTTTTGAAATTATAACATATTTTTCTGGATATGCACAGGTCAAAGAACAGCTCTTAAAGGGATTTTTAAAATTAGAACTCAATGATAAAAAGCTGTATATTGTAGGATATAGAAAAATCATCACTTAGAGGCGAATTTCATACTTTAACTGCTTATGTCAGACAGGAGTAAAGGCTAAAAAGTTAAAGAGCTAAGCAGACAATGTGTTAGAAAAAAAAGAATTAACCTGAAGAACTTAGAAAGATGATAAAACAAATTAACGAAGTAAAGGCTTGGCAGAAAGGACAATTTAACATGAAAGTTGGTTCTCTGAAATGGCAAAGAAAACTAACAAACTGGCAAAGATGATCAAATATTAGAAAAGGAAGACAATTTTAGATATAACACACATTTTAAAAAGAGAACTTTATGAATCCCTTTATGCTAATAAATTTGAAAACAGACAAAATGGGAACATTTCTAGAAAAATATAAATAATCAAAAGTAATTCAATTATTTGGAAAGAGAAAAACAGTAATTTTTCAGTGCAAAAACCTGGTAGCTACTACCTCAACCAAGTGAGGAGGGTGCACACTGAGAGAAGTGTATCTTAGAGAGAAAACATCAGACAAACCCAAATGGTGGGATATTCTATTAAACACCTGATGATTATGGTATCAATTGCATTAAAACAAACCAATAAGTATGTGAGTCAAAAAAAAAAAACAAATAAGGTTATAAACCAGAAGAAAACAAGTAACTTTTGGAGGTGGGACTGTGAGTGATTTGTCTTTATTTAGTAGTTTAAAAAAATATACATGTATATATGTATGTATGTATAGCTTATGTAACTGAATATAAACGGAAGAGAAGGCTGGGCCATTGGCTCACAGTTGTAATCCCAACAGTTTGAGAGGGCAAGGCAGGACGAGTGTTTGAGCCCAGGAATTCAAGACCAGCTGGGCAACATGGCAAAAACTCATCTTTACAAAATAATTTTAAATATTAGTCAGATACGGTGGTATATATTTGTAGTCCCAGCTACTTGGGAGGCCAAGGTGGGAGGATCACTTGAGACCTGGACATTGAGGCTGCAGTGAGCCATGATTGTGCCACCACACTCTAGCCTGGATGACAGAGTGAGACCTCTACCCACTCCCAACCCACAAAAAAAAGACCTTTCAGGAGATATAGAAGTATTGGACTAAAGAAACAAGCTGGGCAGGGTGGGGGGAACTAATAAGTTTGGGTATTTCCTCTCCATAGCATCCAGCATTCTTGATTTCCTTTCCTCTGCTTCATACATAAAAGCATGGTCATAGTCTCTTTATGCAGTTCCCCACTCCAAGGCATGAGGCTTCTATTGTGCACATTTCTCTCCTCACATGTATGGGGAAAAAAGTCCCCTTTCATTCCTGGTAAGAATAATAGATTTTGGCTGGGTACAGTGGCTTAAGTCTGTAATCCCAGCACTTTGGGAGGCTGGGGTAGGTGGTCACTTGAGCCCAGGAGTACGAGACCAGCCTGGGCAACATGGCGAAACCCACTTCTACTAAAGATAAAAATCAAAAAAAATTAGTAGGGTGTAATGGTGGGCACCTGTAATCTCAGCTACTTAGGAGGCTGAGACACAAGAATCACTTGAACTGGGATGGCAGAGGTTACAGTGAGCTGAATCGTGCCACTGCACTTCAGCCTGGGTGACAGAGTGAGATTCTGTCTCAAAAAAAAAAAAAAAAAAAAAAAAAAAGGGAATAATAGATTTCTACTTTGTGGCCCCAGTCTATGACCAGAAGTCCTATTTAGAAGAGCAATTAAAGTCAACAAAGCAAGTTGTATTTCATGCAACTTCGATACCAAAACAACTCAGATGTGGATGTCACTCATATATACACATATATAAACATACTTATATTTGTAAGGTTTGCCAATGGCCTGAGGTACTCATTTTTGTGTTTATAAATGGACTTATAGCATACAAGTGCTGAAAAGAAATCTTTATGATCATCCGCTCCAAACTTCTCACTTTACAAATAGGAAAACTGAGGTCCAGAGAGGTTATACCATTTTCCTGGGATTACACAGTCACTTTTGTTAACACTGAAATAATTAAAGGACAAATTGCTGGAGGACACATATCCACAGGGGATTGGTTTCAGGCCCTCCATGGATATTAAAATCCACAGATGCTCAAGCATCTTATATAAAATGGCCTGGTATTTTAGGTATATAACCTATGCACATCCTCCTATATACTTTAGATCATTTCTAGATTACTTATAACACCTAAAACAATGTAAAAGCTATGTAAATAGTTGTTTTATTGTTATTATTTTTATTGTTTTTTCTATCTTTGAACTACAGTTGGTTGGACCCACAGTTGTGGAATCTTGGCTATGAAGAACCAACTGCATACTGTTGGCTAATTGTTAGTGCTTTGCAAACATATAAGCACTCTCCTATGAGGACAAAACGAAAATTATAAACAGCTTCCTGCCAAAGTTTCCTTCCTCCATTCACAGCCCCTGCTCTTAATTTCCCACTCAATTCATGGAACACACCTTTACCGAGATCCTGCTGTACTACAGGCTCTGAGCTAGGTGCAGGGTGCAGTATTGACCAAGCCAGATGAAGTCTCTCCTATTAAGGAGCATTTCATCTACTAATTAATTAGTTCAAGTATGCTTATTACGAGAGCTTTCTCTAAAAGCTAACAAAATTTGCATCTTGAGAACTTTTCTTCATAATCAGCCTTAATCCCTAGGTATATAAGTCCAGGTATAAAGATGTAATGAAAAATCATATCTTGGAAGGTATGTCTTGTTAAATAATGGAGGCACTGCTACTTAAAAACCATGGAAGTTAAGACTACATTCATTCAACAGGTCTTAACTGAGCACTACTGTGAGCTGGTCCTGCTTTGAGTACCGGGATACAGAGATGAAAAAAGCAGACCCAGTCTCTGCTCTGGTGAATCTCCGACAGAGGAATATACAACTGCAGATGTGACAAGTGTTAATGAAGAAAAGCACAAGAGAAAATGTCACGGGGACCATGTGGCAGCCAGGTGCACCTCACAACACCTCCAACCACAGAGAACATCACAGGCCAAGGCTCCTGCTGCCTGTCGCTGAAATCTTTCACTGCATTTGTATGGAGGCCACGCTTTGCCATGGACTACCTCCAGCCAGCGATCATGTGTGGTAGGATTACCAAAGCAGGCGCATTCTTGGGGAACAGGGACTCCTCTGATGGCTGACTGTGACTTAGAGACCCTCACCCCCACCCCATGGCCCTGCTGCATCTGCTTTAGACTGCACAGCAGTCCTGGAAGCTTCTGCTCAACACTCCCTCCCTCTCTCCTTCACTCCAGGTCAGACTCACCTTGTGGTCTGGCAGCTTCTCTAAAAAAAGCTGCTTCTTTTTTTTCTCACAGGTGGTTTCCCGATACAATTCTTGCATGTGTAATCCTGTCTTAGATTATTCATCTCAAAGAACCCAGACTGATTCAGGATCTAATTTAGATTGAGATGGGGCTGCTCAGGATGGAGTTACTGGGGAAGTATGGAGACACAAATCGATACCTGCAGGAGGAGGAGGAATTTCTCAAGGAAAAGAGGAAGGAATGTCATTACAGGAAGAGCATGTGCAAGGTCCCTGAGGCAGGATGGAATTTCTCCCAATCAAGGAGCTAAATGAAGGGCAGTATAGCTGGACCATAATGTTTCAAGAAGGAAGAGAGTGGTGTCTGCTAAAACTTAAGAGATAAGCAGAGAAAGATTATGCAAGAATTTATAATTCACTTTTAGGATTTTATGTTGTATTCTAAGTGCACAGGTAGTTATGCAAGGTCTTTAGCAAGGGAACATCTTGATGAACCTCTTTTCTGTTCAATCCATACACAGGGTGATCTTTTAAAAACACAAGATATTCCCTTGTGACCTTTAAAAGATTACCCTGGCTGCTGTGTGGGATTGAACAGGATTACTGTGTAGGAAGCCAAAAAGGCAGCTACTGAAATGGCCCAGGAAGGATAAACTAAGGATTGCTTTCTGCATAATGAAAAAAATCATCTTCATAAGGTCTTCCTTAAGATTCTGTGGCCCTTTTATTTCAAGGCAATCAGCATTTTCTGCCATTTTCTTTATTCGAATACAGTTGTAAATATTACATCTTTGTGCAAGTGGGTATTACGTCTTACTCAGTTGGCAGCCTCACATACTATGTGAATCAGTCTATAATCTCCAAAATTAACAGAGATATTCTATGGTAGAAATGCTGGACTCCACCCATGTCTTTAAAGCTAAGAGAACAGATTAGATACTTACAAGAGTTCCACAATAAAGTAATGGGGAAGTCCGTATAAAATCCATACAGAATAGGTTGCTTACGCAAGATGCCCCTTCTAGAAAAGGAGATAGGGCAAACAAATTGACTTTATTATAAGTTTGATCTAAAATTAAAATGCTGGAAATAAAAGCCAATTAAACGTTTGTTTGCCTGATTAGAATTTAGATGGGCTTCTCAGGAAACTATCAGGAAAATAAGAACTAATCATTTGTTTTTCCTCTTGCAGACATTAATTAGAAGCACTCAAAGGAAGTCCTCTAGTCCTGGAGCTGTGCTTGGATTTTGAAATATTCTCATTGTAGAAATAGAAATGCTTTTACACTGTTGGTGGGAGTATAAATTAGTTCAACCATTGTGGAGGACAGTGTGGCAAGGCTTCAAGGATCTAGATCTAGAAATAGCATTTGACCCAGCAATCCCATTACTGGGTATATATCCAAAGGATTATAAATCATTCTATTATAAAGACACATGCACATGTATGTTTATTGCAACATTGTTCACAGTAGGAAAGACTTGGAACCAACCCAAATGCCCATCCATGATAGACTGGATAAAGAAAATGTAGCACATATACAACCATGGAATACTATGCAGTCATAAAAAACAGTAAGTTCATGTCCTTTGCAGGGGCATGGATGAAGCTGGAAACCATCATTCTTAGCAAATTGACACAAGAACAGAAAACCAAACACTGCATGTTCTCACTCATAAGTGGGTGTTGAACAATGAAAACACATGGATACAGGGAGGGGAAGATCACACACCAGGACCTGTCAGGGGGGCAGAGGGCGAGGGGAGGGATAGAGTACAGGGTGGGGGCCTAGGGGAGGGATAGCATTAGGAGAAGTACATAATGTAGATGATGGGGTGATGGATGCAGCAAACCACCATGGCACACGTAAACTACACTGTCCACACATGTACCCCAGAACTTGAAGTATAATATTTGCCAACAACAAAAAACACTATTCCAAAAAAGAAATAAATAAAAATAAAATGAAGAACATCAAAAAAAAATTCTCATTTTAAAACTGATTATCAGCAGTGAATACAGGGAGGAAAAAGCCTTTTATCTGTAAATGCGTATGTTATGTGAATGTACATACACACATATATATATCTTCGTATATATGTACATATATGTGTTTGCAATACACAGGGTTTGGGTGGGGTGTGTGTGATGTGGATGAAGGTCATTTATGTGTTAACTTATTTAAACTTTACTTGAGATGATTTAAATAAATTCCAGACAATTTTTTTTTAGTTGTTTCATATTTAATTATACAAAAAAAAAAAACCAAAAAACTGGGTATGGTGACACACCTGTAATCTCAGCTACTCTGGGGTAAGACAGGAGGACTGCTTAAACCCAGGAGTCTGAGGCTGCAGTGAGCTGTGATTGCACCAGCCTGGGCAACAGAGTGAGACTCTATCTCTTAAAAAAAAAAAAATCAAGTAATAAAGGATGAATAGTTAATCTGACCTTGGATTTGGGAATAGCTGTGTACACATAAAAAAAAACCAGTAGAAGAATCAATGAAGAGCAAGTATAGTGGCTCACACCTGTAATTCCAGCACTTTGGGGAAGCTAAGGCAGGAAGATTACCCAAGGCCAGGAGTTCAACATCAGCCTGGGTGACATAGCAAGACCTTGTCTCTTAAAATTAAAATCAATGAAGAAAAACTGTTAGCTTTGACCACAAAACTTGAAACACTTAAAAATCAGTAGAGATTTCTGGTGAAAGGCATCAGGGTAAGGCTGCATTACAAACCCACTCTCCCATAAAACCTAACCAAAATGGACAGAAATTGTGTGTGTGCGTGCATGCACATATCAAAAATTTACCAACAGCACAGCCCCACGCCATACATTCCAACAGATAGAGCCAGGGGAGGAAATGCAAGATTCTCATACCAATGTGCCTCACAAACAGAGCACAGGAGACAGAAGTCAAATCAACAGATTACGTAGAGTGCTTGCTAATATCCTCCCAACATGGACAGAAGGCCAAAGGAGTAGACAACACCTTAGAAGGCTCTTTGAGATGTCATTACCTCCACTTTCAGACTTTAGCGGAGATGGAAAGAACTCGGAGGATCTTCATAGTATGGAAGAGAAGCAGCACAGAATGATCTCAAACATACAGAGCCAACTCATTGGCTAGGAATGAATCGTTCTGTTGAAGGATCATTGATCACTGCGTAGAAAGAAAACATGTGGGCCAGGCGTGGTGGCTCATGCCTGTAATTCCAGCACTTTGGGAGGCTGAAGTAGGTGGATCACCTGAGGTTGGGAATTTGAGACCAGCCTGACCAACATGGAGAAACCCCATTTCTACTAAAAATTCAAAATTAGCTGGGCATGGTGACACATGCCTGTTATCCCAGCTACTCGGGAGGCTGAGACAGGAGAATCACTTGAACCTGGGAGGCAAGGTTGTGGTGAGCCAAGATCATGCTATTGTACTCCATCCAGGCTGGGCAACAAGAGCAAAACTCTGTCTCAAAAAAAAGAAAAGAAAACACGTGGCATGGGTGATAAGCAGGAAGGCAATGCCAAAAACAGCTGAAGACCAGGTACCTGCAGAATGGTTCTATTATATTCTTGTAATAGAATATACAACCAAACACACCAGGAGAACTCAAGTGGAATTCCTGCCAGTGAGGAGGTGGTCTTGTATGTGTACCACCCCTGGCACACTGCAAATGGCTTCCCTTCCCTATACTAAGGTATTTATTGTTTCCTTTCTTTGAGACAGAGTCTCACTTTGTCACCCAGGCTGGAGTGCAGTGCCACAATCACAGCTCACTGCAGCCTCGATCTCCAAGTCTCAAGCAATTCTCCTACCTCACCGTCCTGAGTAGCTGGGATTACAGGTGCGTGCACCACCACACCCAGCTAATTTTTCACTTTTGTGTGTGTGTGTGTGTGTGTGGAAATGGGGTTTCACCATGTTGACCAGTCTGGATTACTGATTTTCTAACAGGGAAAGTCACAGAGAGGTGGAGGATATGATCATTAGAGAGAAGGCAACATGTCATGCTGGGGAAGGTTCATGGAACAGTTCAGGAAAAGGCTGCTATACTGTAGATGAAGCCTTGGATCAGGAGGATGAGCTGTGTTACATAGAAAAGACTGTGGAGCCTGAAAGCTCTAGAACTTCTAGGACCCTGCATTCACATGGGCTCTCCTGCTGGCCATGTGTCGTAGTGGGAATAAGAGAGGCATTGGTGTCTCTTCTACCTGGTGTCACTGCTGCACAAAAATGTCGAGTTCTCTCTCCCGGGTTCACTCATATCAAATAGGTACTAGCCAAGCAAGCCTGTTAGAAAGTCAGGTAGGGTTGCAAGAAGCATAAAGTCTTAAAACTTTCCAGGAACTATAGCTGCTTAATTACGTTTATGATGCTTGCATCAGATGACTGCAAACAGACATAAGTCTTAAAAAAAAAGCAAGGTCAGTCTTGTACTTTTATTGTCTAATGCTCTATGAAAGCCTCATCTTGTCTGCCTTGTCTCTGAGGAAAGTGATAATTTTGTAATGACACAGACTCCCCAACAACTGTTAGAATATTGCCCAAGGAAAGCGTCTTGCAGAGCTGAATCAAACACAAGGTGCAATCAGATTTTGTTAGCAGAAAGAGTTCACTGGATTGAGAGGACAGCCCTTTGTGCTGATGGCATTAGTGGCTTGGTTGGTGTTATTGTGGAAGCTGCCTGGACACTTTCCCTGTCCTCTTTGTTGTCCCTGGAGTGCTGGTCCATCCATAGGGGTTAGGCTGAGTGGAAGGAAGCATCGGTGAATCATCCCCAGAAGAGAATAGGAACTTAGCAAAGCTGAAAACAAAATGGGAGTAAATATGGTAAGACCCTTTGAAGGAGGGAAAACTGGGAAGGGGGCAGGGAGAAGACTGCTGAGAAGCCCCAGATGAAGTTTCATAAGAGTTTTCTGGCTGGGCGCAGTGGCTCACGCCTGTAATCCCAGCACTTTGGGAGGCCAAGGTAGGCGGATCACAAGGTCAAGAGATCGAGACCGTCCTGGCCAACATGGTGAAACCCCATCTCTACTAAAAATACAAAAATTAGCGGGGCATGGTGGCACATGCCTGTAGTCCCAGCTACTCAGGAGACTGAGGCAGGAAAATCACTTGAACCTGGGAAGTGGGAGTTGCAGTGAGACGAGACCATGTCACTGCACTCCAGCCTGGTGACGGGGTGAGACTCCATCTCAAAAAAAAAAAAAAAAAAAAAAAAAGTTTTCTGCTTGATTTATTAACATGGCTCCAATACCTCTAGGTTCCCTTTACTTTTTTTTAACCCTAGTGACTAGGAGACATGAGGGTGGAAAGGGGAGATGTGAAGAACCAAAGTGACAGTCCTCAATAGAAGCAGAGGCCCCAGGATTCCATGATCAAGTAGAGGACTGACCTAAAACCCAAAAGCATCCTGCCACAGGAAGACAATGGTGCTGTCCTGCAGACATGGAGTGAACTTGGTCCAGAACATTTAACCAAGGTACACAAGCTTTCCCAGCCTGCCACACCTTCAAATGTCCAGGCTTCTCGCTGGCCTTAAAGTCCATGCAAGCAGGTTTCAGATGGTGGCAATAAGTGAAGAAATAATTGATTCATGCAAGTGGGGTGTGGCAGAGCCAAACCTCTAACTTCATGGTTGGAAGTGAATGGATAATATATAAAATGATAGATCAAGAAACAGCAGTATTTATTTCAGAGACATATGGCAGTAAACAAGAAGAAACAGGGCCCGGGCTTGGTGGCTCATGCCTGTAATCTCAGCACTTTGGGAGGCCGAGGCAGAAGAATCACCTGAGCTCATGAGTTTGACGAGAACAGCGAGAGAAACATAGTAAGACTCCGTCTTTATGAAAAATTGTAAAGTAGCTGGGCATGGTGGCGTGTGCTGGTAGTCCCAGCTACTTGGGAGGCTGAGGTGGGAGGATGCATTGAGCCTCAAAGATCGAGGTTGCAGTGAGCCAGTGAGCCATAATCACACCACTGCACTCCATCCAGCCTGGGCCACAGAGGGAGACCCTGTCTCAAAAAAAAAAAGGAAAGAAAGAAAAGAGGTCAAAAAATCCAGCACAGTTGCTGCTGGAGATCAGAACCAGAAAGAAGAGTAGGTCTTAGGAAACTGCTATTTTTTACAAATTGTTTTAAGTATTATTTGATGTTTTAAACTAAATACATTTCTTTGATAAAAATTAAAATTACATTTTAAGAAAATACTATGTGGGTCATTTGCAACATGTCTGCAGCCCAGAGGCAGCCTGTGGTTGCCAGTTGTCAACCACTAAACCACCAGCTTTCTGGAAGGAGGTGTAGGCAAATGGGCACTGGACCTCCTGAGAAGCAGGAAACCAAAACCCCATTTGATCCCTTTTCAGGGAACACGCAGTGAAGCGTGAGGTTAAATTCACAGATGGCAGAGTCAGACCACAGGGTTCCCATTCCATCTCTGCTGCCTGTCAGCCCTGTGACCTCTGACAAGCTACTGTGTCTACCTGTGCTCCATTTTCTCATCAACCCTCAGAGATGTTATTTGAGAATTGAGTTATCCATGGACAGTACTTAGAGGGGCACCTGTGATACGCTATGTACAGTAATTACCTAAGAGAATGAATAACATTATTGTAAAGTGCAATATTCTTAAGCCGTCTTTGGTAGACTACAATGGTCCCAACACCAGTCTGCTGACAAAAGACACGAGGAGTTTATAATGGGAAACTCACCAAAAAGGAAGGAGAGAGGAAGGTCAAGCTGACGTCTTAGATGCAATCCCAGGCTTTCCTGGACACCCTATCTCCCTGATGCTGGAAATTGCCCTCCTCCAACCTCTACACTGTGAGCCTCGCAGGAGAAAGTCTTCCACATGAAAACACTTAAACTGCCTCTCACCGAAACATGAAAATGCAGTGCCCAGCATGCAACACATCTTGGTTTTCAACCAAGAGACTCTGAAGCGTGGAAAGAGCAGAAGTGGCAGGAGAGACCCAGGCTTCCTGGTTCTTTTTTACTTTTTTTTCCTCCTCACTATATTATAACAAGGACAGAAACCCTGATTTAAGTAAAACTCTAGTTCCTAAACTTGTCGACAATGAGACGGGACCCTGGAAGAGAGGGAGGAAAGAAAGACATTCTCAGGTTGGGAGAGGGGAAGATGTTGAACTGCTGAATTTACGCCTCATAAGGCATTTTTAAAATTTGTTAGCAAAGCTGATAAAATCGGAAAAGTGGTGACCTCCCCCAACCTCATAATAGTAGTGTGTGTGTGTGAGAGAGAGAGAGAGAGAGAGACAGAGAGGCAGAAAGAGAGGGAGTTGAGTCTACTCCCTTTTTCCTACTGTAAGACCTCATTGCAGTGGTCCTTATAAGGAGGGAGGGAGGGAAGGAAGAAGGAAGGGAGGGAGGGAAGGAAAGGAAGGGAAAGAAAGAAAAGAAAGAGAAAGAGGGGGAGAGAGAAAAAAAAGAAGGGCGGAGAGGGAGAGGAGGGAGAGGGAGAGAGGGAGAGAGGGAGAAGCCGGGCACAGTGGCTCATGCCTGTAATCCCAGCACTTTGGGAGGCTGAGGCAGGCAGATCACAAGGTCAAGAGATCGAGACCATCCTGGCCAACATGGTGAAACCCCGTCTCTACTAAAAATACAAAAATTAGCTGGGCGCGGTGGCACATGCCTGTAGTCCCATCTTCTTGGGAGGCTGAGGCAGGAGAATCGCTTGAACCTGGGAGGTGGAGGTTGCAGTGAGCAGAGATTGCATCACTGCACTCCAGCCTGGCAACAGAGCGAGACTGTCAGAGAAGAAGGAAGGAAGGAAGGAAGGAAGGAAGGAAGGAAGGAAGGAAGGGAGGGAGGGAGGGAGGGAAGAAAAGAGAGAGAGAGAGAGAAAGAAAGAGAAAGAAAGAGGGAGGGAGGGAAAAAAGGAAAGGAAGAAGAAAGGAAGAGTAGGAAGAGAAGAAAGGGGGAAGAACAGAGAGTAAAGGAGGAACGAGAGGAGAAGAGGCAAGAGAAAAATGAGCACGGAAATGGAACTTAAAGGTTGAGATTTTCTCCTTCAAATACAAAGAGCCCCGTCCCAACATTCTCTTGCCTAAACATCTCTGGAAATAAACCACTACCTGAAAAAGCTCTTCATTCCACTGTCGTTAGGAAACGTTTACTCTACTTTGTAGCAGTCACTAGTAGGCACCTTGCAGGGACAGCAGCTATCTATGGGCCCAGCTGCAGCCAGGCTCCCACGAGCTGTTCCCAGCTGGAGGTTGCACTGGCCGATTTCATGGCAGATGCAGGACTCCTCTGATGGCACAAAGTAGAGGACTCCTAGGGCTTTGAGGAAGCTTTCTTAGACTGCTGGCTCTCTCCAGCCCTTGGGCTGGGCTTGCCTCACAATCTGGAGACTCTCTGACTTGCTCAGCTCCCCCACTCCATTCCCTCACAGGTGCATTCCCTTAGGAAGATCCTCACGTGTTTAAACTCATCATGGTGTCTGCTCCTTAGAGCATCTAGACTAACACATACATAAACTGAGACAAAAATCTCTTCATTTTCACCTATTGGTCCCAGCTCTAGCCACAGGAATCACCTATATAAGTCTCATCTACTGTGGCTCCAGTTTTTCTTTTTTTTCCCTTTTTTTCTTTTTTTTTTAGACAGGGTCTTGCTGTGTCATCCAAGCTGGAGTGCAGTGGTACAATCTTGGCTCACTGCAGTCTCCGCCTCCCGGGTTCAAGCAATTCTCCCACCTCAGCCTCTCAAGTAGCTGGGATTACAGGGGCACACCACCATTCCCGGCTGTTTTTCGCATTTTTAGTACAAACAGGGTTTCACCATGTTGGCCAGGCTGGTCTCGAACTCCCGACCTCAGGTGATCCATCTGCCTTGGCCTCCCAAAGTGCTGGGATTACTGGTGTGAGCCACCATGCCCGGCCTCAGTTTTTCTAGGGAAGTATTCATAAAGGCATGCACATATGTGTATGACCATGTAAATGTATGTGTATGTGTGTAAGATTGGGACTGCAGTGAAGAGATTGGCAGGAGAGGTAAAATCTGATGAAGAAAGCGTGAGAAGACAGATCCACTGAGATGAGGGAGATCTGAAGCTGATGACTTCAGGTAAAAACATCAATGCTGAAACTTGGCCTTAGTGCGAAAGCCTCGGTAGATATACAAAGGGAGCGTAGAAGATATTGAAAGGTTAGTCAAGGACTTTCATGGGCCCAGCAACCTTCAAGGAATAGATAATCCAATGTTGTTTGAATTGTTGCAGAGCATAATAAAGCATGGAAAGTTTCCCAGCTCATTCTAGTCAGCTGGTATAACACAGTTATCAAAATGCACAATGGATGGGTGCGGTGGCTCACACCTATAATCACAATACTTTGGGAGGTCAAGGTGGGCAGACCACCTGAGGTCAGGAGTTGGAGACCAGCCTGGCCAACATGGTGAAACCCCCATCTTTATTAAAAATACAAAAATTATCCAAGCGTGTGGCAGGCGCCTATAATCCCAGCTACTAGGGAGACATAGGCAGGAGAATCATTTGAACCCAGGAGGTGGAGGTTGCAGTGAGCTGAGATTGCACCAATGCACTCCAGCCTGGGCTCTTGCTCCACAAGAGCAAAACTCCATTTCAAAAAAAAAAAAACCCACAACAATAGCATGCACCCGTATAGAGAGACACATACACACACCCAGGAAACAGGAGACTGGTGTCAATTACAACGAGAACAAACATTTATTGTTTACCATGTCTCACAGATGGTTCTAAGGGTTATATACTTCACCCTAATTCTGGAAGGCAAGATCTCTCACTATTATCCCCTTTTTATACATGAGAAACTAAGAAAGATGAAGTAATTTAGCCAAGGCCACCACCCCAGTAAGTAGTGAGATTGTGATGAATATAGATATAAAATCCTCAGAACAATATTGATGCAACTGAATCTATTATTTAAACAACTACAACATGACCCTGTAAGGCTTATCCCAGGAATGCAAGACTACTCAAAAAAAATGAGGAAATTATCGATATCACTGTATTAACAAAAAACAATATAAAAATTATTAACAGCTGCAATAAGCTGAATGTTTGTACACCCCTAAAATTCATGTTGAAATACTATCCCCAATGTGATGGTATTTGGAAGTGGAGAGGCCAGAAAACTAGGCAGCTAAAAAGAGGGCCTTCACCAGAGCCCCTCCATGCTGGCACCCGGATCTCAGACCTACAGCCTATGAAACGGTGAGGCATCAGCTTCTATTGCTTATAAGTCACCCAGTAATTTGCTATAGCATTCTGATGGCACTAAGACAGTAGCCAAGAAACCAATGGCACGATTATGCTCAGCAGTGAAACACTGAAAGCATCCTCTGCCATCCTCCTTCTCAAGAGTATACTGGAAATCCCGACCAGCATCATAAAAGACAAAGATTTATGAAATCCAAACACAGCCTGACCAACACGGCAAAACCCCATCTCTACTAAAAATACAAAAGTTAGCCAGGCACGGTCATGCATGCCTGTAATCTAAGCTACCTGGGAGGCTGAAGCTGGAGAATTGCTTGAACTCAGGAGGCAGAGGTTGCAATGAGCTGAGATCATGCCACCATACTCCAGCCTGGGTGACAGAGTGAGACTGTCTCAAAAAATAAATAAAATAAAACATATTTAAAAGCAAAGATATCTCTTAAAATAGTACCAAAAAGGGCTGGGCGCAAGTGGCTCACACCTGCAATCCCAGCACTTTGGAAGGCCGATGTGGGCAGATCACCTGAGGTCAGGAGTTCGAAACCAGCCTGACCAACATGGAGAGATCCATGTTGAATATAGATATAAAATCTATATAGATAGATTCCTCTACTAAAAATACAAAATTAGCTGGGCGTGGTGGTGCATGCCTGTAATCCTAGCTACTTGGGAGGCTGAGGCAGGAGAATCACTTGAACCCAGAAGGCAGAGGTTGTGGTGAGCTGAGATCATGCCATTGCACTCCAGCCTGGATAACAAGAGTGAAACTCCATCTCATAAGTAAGTAGGTAAGTAAGTAAATAAATAAATACCAAAGAGAACACATTTTTTTTTATAAACTTGTAAAAATAAATATAATAAAAGTACAAGTTCTAAGGAAGAAAATATTTTAATGATACTGAGGAACATCAAAGATGATTTAAATAAATGAAGCAAAACATTTGTTTTTATAGGAATACATGATGTTAATAAGATGTCAACTCTATACTGAAGTTATTCATAAAGTTTAATGAATCCCTTCCCTTCTCCCCACTCTCAAATCAGGATTTCTTAAGAAATACAGAAGCTGATTTCAGTTTGAATTAAAAAAAAAAAAAAAAAAAAAAAAAAAAAAAAAAAGCCAAAAATAACCAGAGTTTTTCGTTCAGTAGACTAATTAGATGGAACAACATTTCCAGATATTAAAACATTGTATAAATTTAAATAAATAGTTGCTTCACAGGCATAAATAGATCAATGGAGCACACTGAAGAGTTAAAAATCAGTCTTAAATACACAAAGGAATTTAATATATAATAGAGGCTGGATTTCAGACAAGTGAGGGAAATATGTACTGTTTAATAAATGTCATTGGCACAATAGTTTGGCCATCTAAAACAACAATTATGTAAAACCCTTACCTCATTTCTTCATTGAATAAATTCCAGGTGGATCAGAGCTTTCAGTGGAAATGTGAAACCATAAAAGAAAAATAAATAGAATGATAGAATAAAATTTAAGAGAAATTTGTGAGGTGGGAAGGTTGTCTGTTTTTAATTTTAGACCAGAGAAAGCCTTCCTAAGAGAGGCATAAAGCCTAGAAGCCATTTAAGAAAAAAAAAAAAAAAAAAAAAAAAAACACAGTATGAGGCCCGGTGCGGTGGCTCACGCTTATAATCCTAGCACTTTAGAAGGCTGAAGCGGGAGGATCACAAGGTCAGGAGTTCGAGACCAGCCTGGGCAACATGGTAAAACCCTATCTCTACCAAAAATAGAAAAATCAGCCAGTTGTGGTGGCACACACCTGTAATCCCAGCTACTCAGGAGGCTGAGGCAGAAAAATCACTTGAACCCAGGACATGGAGGTTGAAAAAGACTGATAAGATGCACTGCTAGGAGAGTAGGCAGCAGTAAGCATATTGTGACCATTAGTGATTGGATTCTAAATTAAAGTAGCATTTTTGGAGAGCAATCTATCAAAGGTTTCAATATACATAGCCTTTGCCCCAAAGGCTCCACTTCTATGAATTTATCCTTTAGTCACTTGTATATTCATGCTATAAAATATCATGCAACCAAAAAAAAAAAAAAGAAAAATGAAGCAACTGTATTATTGATATGGAACTATCAAAATCATAAAACAATATGTATAAAATTATTTTTGTAAAAAATAAGACAAGTGAAAAAAAACACGTTTTTTTGAGATGGAATCTTGCTCTGTTGCCCAAGCTGGAGTGCAGCGGCACGATCTTGGCTCACTGCAACCTCCGCCTCCCAGGTCCAAGGGATTCTTTTGCCTCAGCCTCCTTAGTGGTGGAGATTACAGGTGCGCACCACTACACCCAGCGAATTTTTCTGTACTTTTGGTAGAGACAGGGTTTCACCACATTAGCCAGGCTGGTCTCAAACTCCTGGCCTCAAGTAATCCACCCGCCTCAGTCTCCCAAAGTGCTGGGATTACAGGGATGAGCCACTGCACCTGGCCAAGTGAAAAATTTTAAAACTCTCAAATGCGTGTGCATTCATATGTGGTACAATTCCTAGAAAAACATCTGGAAGAATATCCACAAAAATTGTTAAAGTTCTTTTGAAAGTTGTAGGAGAGAAGTATAAAAGGGAAGTTTATCTTTTTTCTCCCTAAATTGATAGTTATTGTGTAATGAAATATATATTTTTTAATATTTGTAAATTTTAAGCTAGGAAATTCTACTTGTAGAAATTTATTCTAGGAAATAATCTAAAAATCTTTTTTGTCTTTGCTCTCTGGTCCTTAATTCAGGAATATAAAAATCTTGAAAGATTTTATGCCTCAGGAGTCATACAGAATTATGACTTTATAATAGTGAAAAGTCTGGCAACAACCTACATGTAACCTAAATGTAAGTTGATGATAATAAATGCACAGTATATAACGTTCTGCTGACATGAAAATATTTACTGAAAAAAAATCATAAAACTCATGGACAAATACTTAGGGTTAGTTTTCAAAAAGATAAAAACATGGCTAGGTGCTCATACCTGTAATCCAACCACTTTGGGCAGCCAAGGTAGGTGGATTACTTGAGCCCAGGAGTTCAAGACCAGCCTGGGCTACATGGCGAAACCTCATCTCTACAAAAAATACAAAATTCAGCTGGGCATGTGGTGTGAGCCTGTGGTTCCAGCTACAGCTATTCGGGAGGCTGAGATGGGTAGATCATCTGGGCCTGGAAGGTCAAGGCTGCAGTGAGCCGAAATCGCACTACTGCATTCCACTCTGGGCAAGAGTGAGACCCTGTCTCTAAATAAATAAATGCAATATAACCAGTTACTTAAAGATTGCCCTTCATTTACATAAGTACTTTATAGGTTTAACGGAGGAAAACCATTATTTGTTGCTTGCAAATGGTAGACTTCCTAATCAAGCAATTCTTAAATTTACAGCTTCAAGAACATAATCTGCAAGGAAATAAAGACTAGCCTGGGCAAAATGTCGAAAAGTGAAATATACAAGAAATACGAGA
>NW_022436943.1:25909761-25940220 GCF_009761245.1 Sapajus apella | reverse complement strand
AAAAAAAAAAAAAAAAAAAAAAAAAAAAAAAAAAAGAAGAAGAAAAGAAAAAAAAAGGACAAAGTATAGCTTGGATCACATGAAATCCTAGATAATCTAAGAATATATTTAAAATAATGAGTTTAACCTTCTAGTAGAATTAAGTATGTATTCCCCTTAATCAGTAGCCAAACTAATTAAGCTGAATTTTTCTGTTCATACCATCTCTGCAAGATTTGTAGAGGAAAAAAAATTTATATATATATATATATATATATATATATAAAAGGTTAACCATAAGAGGAAAATTGAAGAAAGTAGCCTCAATAATTCAGAGCAGATAATGAGTTCCTGATTAATGCAGCTGGCTCTAATGCCATCAACACTTTTAAGACAAATTTTAAATTGTCCTACAAGTTTTAATGTTGTATCTCAGTTTAGAAAAGTAACAAATTACTCCCATCAATTGCTGCTTTCCACATGTCACCTTTAACATTTTAAGCAACATGTATATAACAGATGTTTTAACCCGCAGCTGTAGGAGAGGTTTTTAATACAAAGCTTAATTGCAGAGTCCTGGAGCCTTATCTTTGAAAAGTGACTTCATTTTAAATAGCCCTACGATTTAGATAAACAACCACAGTGTTTCTTAACCACTAATAGGACACACACACACACACATACACACACAACAGGGAAGGGATGAAAGGCTAACCAAACCTGAGAAATGAAAAATAGTGGCAGAACTTTTGAAATCGAAAGAAAGCAGAAAATTTGAAGATTCGCACATATCTTGCCTCATTCTGGACCTCCCACCACATTTCCCACAATTAATTTTCTGAAGAATGGAAGGTAACTGTGCAATTGCTTTTTTCTCCTAAATTATGTTTTTCTAATTACAATCTTAAACCTTAAGCTAACACATTTAGCTCAGTGCCCAGCTTGTGTCTGGCTACAGGTATTCAATAAATCACATAGTCAAACAGGCTTTTGTGGTGGCCACTCATTTGTTGTCATTTGGATGTATTCATCCTGAACTCACCATCAGTCTGCTGAGAGATGTGGGCCCCCATCCCTGGACTAGCTTCCTTGAATTTGTGGTCATCGATCAGGGGACTTTAAATGCTGATCTGAGTCTCTGCTTTCATTGGCAAAGGAATGAGGGCAGTGAATTAGGGATTGTCTCAGACCCAATGACATACTCAGAGAAGAGATTGTGGCTCCACACACTGCTAACACACTCTATTTACTGACTGTAAACGCTCTACAGCTGAACTCTCTATAAAACCCTAAGCACTTTCAAGATCTCAAAATCCTCTCTATATATTTAAAACTAAGATAAAGCTCTCCTGTGATCAAAAAAACACAACTTGAGTAAATGGAAAGAAATGCAATTCAAAACAAGTTACCATTTTTAATCTACCAAATTGGCAAAGCGGAAAGAGAGGATTATAATATGCATTGTTAGAATGTGGAATCTTAGTCTCAGATATACCATTGGTGAGTGTGTTAATTCTGAGAAAATATCAGGATGGCAATTTGGAAATATGAACCAAATGTCTTCAAAAAGTGCCTACCTTTTGATTAGGAATTTCTATTCATTGGAATGTATTTCAAGGAAATAATAAGTGTGCAAAATTTAGCGATAAGGATAATCATTCAAGGCCAGGTCTGTAATTCAAGCACTTTGGGAGGCTGAGGCAGGTGAATCTCTTGAGACCAGGAGTTCGAGACCAGCCTGACCAACATGGCAAAATCCCAATATTTCTGCTGAAAATACAAAAATTAGCTGGGTATGGTGGCACATGTCTGTAATCCCAGCCATTCAGGAGGCTAAGCCACAAGAATTGACTGAACCCAGAGGTGGAGGTTACAGTGAGCTGAGACTGAGTGACAGAATGAGACTCTGTCTCAAAAAATAAAAGATAAAAAAGGGTAATCATTCAAGTATTGACTTTAGTAGTAAAAAACTGAGGGAAAAATATAAATGTACAACAAAGGAGAAATGGTTAAATTAATTTGGATATTTTTATCCAATGTAAAACTATTGGGCCATTAAAAATGTTTATTGTCATGGAAAACTATCTGTAATAAGTATCAATTTAAAAATAAGTTACTAAACAGTATATAAACCACTATCTTTTCATACATAGTGTAATTGTATGTACATGCACAGAAAAAGGAGTAAAAATACATATTTCAAAATGTTAACAGTATTAACATCTCTTGAGTGGTAGAAAATTATTTTCTGATACTTTTACATTTAACTATAAATTAACTACCTCTTATAGAACCTTTGAAATGACACTAAAAAAGGCTAAAACAAAAGAAAAAATTTTAATGAGTAAAATCGATAAAGATTCATCTCAAACTTTCCACATGTGAAAGTGACGAAAGTACTCACACATAAGTAAGACCAATATATTTTACATTTAAACCTCTGGATATTTTCTAAATGATGAAATTAAAATAACATGCTGAAAGGATAGGCAGGATTCTAACAAAAGGGTTAATAGTTTTAGGTGCAAAAAGAGCTCTCACAAGTCAGTGATAAAAATATAAGTATCCCAATTTTTTTTTGTAATAAATGAAAAATAAAAACAGGCCTCTGTTAACCCATATAGTTCAACCTTACAGATGTTGGAAGGTACAACTTTGGGTAGATGCCAGAGAGAAGCACAGCTGGATCTCTGCCCCAAAGTCCCCCTCAGCCAAGTTCCCTCTCCTCCAGAACATAACACAATCATAGGTAGTAGGCAGGGTAAAAGCAAGAGCTTCACTGAAGAAGAGATACAAATTACAAAATAAAAATCTGAGATGATGTTTAATCTCTTTAACTACCAAACTGCAGGGTGGGCATAGTGGTTTACACCTGTAATCCCAGTATTTTGGGAGGCCAAGGCAAGTGGATCACCTGAGGTTGGGAGTTTGAGACCAGCCTGGCCAACATGGTAAAACCCCATCTCTAATAAAAATACAAAAATTAGCCAGGTATGGTGGTAGGTGCCTGTAATCCCAGCTACTTGGGAGGATGAGGCAGGAGAATTGTTTGAACCCACGAGGCAGATGTTGCAGTGAGCTGAGATCGCACCATTGCACTCCAGTGTGGGAAACGAGTGAAATTCTGTCTCAAAAAAAAAATCCTAAATCCTATGTAGAATAATACTTAAGGGATTGGTAATGAACCAATAGTATAGTATTCAGTGGAAAATGCAGAATGGCATGAATAGTGTGAAAAACAGAGTCATAATGTGCACACTCTTTGTAAAACCACATTGATAGACCATGCATGCACATATTGGAAACTAAGAAAAGACAAAGTATTAACATGGCGCTGGAATTAAGAGTGTTGTTTCTCCTACATCCTTTTTTCTATTTTCCAATTTTTCCTCATGAACGTATATTATGTTCATAATCAGAAAAAGAAACCTCCTCCCAGGAAATGCTTCTGTAAAAAGTAAACACATACAATGCAAAACTGTATCATAAAGCAGTTGCAATAAGTCAGCCTGGGCAATAGCGTAGAAAGCTATGAAGCAGGTCATTCAGAAATGCTTCACGACAGCAGTTTATAAAATAATCCATTAAATATTCAGTACAATAAAGAAAACTCAGTATCATAAAAGCATATTCAACTTCTTCCATACTCTAGAAATATTTGCTGCAAGGACAACAGCAAAGTCTAGTTAGCCCTGAAAGCTCTAAATAGCATGTTTAATTTTGTTCACCTTTCCAAGCACACATGGGTATGCTGCAGTGGAAAAACTTGGAGCTTGTAATTCAATGTGTCCTGAGATTCACCACACAGGTATTTTATTGCTTATGAAGGATTAGAAAGGATAAAAAGCATAACAATACTTCTGCTGCCCCAGTGCAACTTCGGGATGCTAAAAATGATAAATGACTTGTGTCCCGAGATTTGTGAGCAAACTCAAAATGCAAATGTGTGTTTTTCACGTGGCTGAACATAATACAAAATACACCTTATAGAATGTTTGCCAAAACTGAAGATAAACACAAGATAAAAGGAGACTGTAGTCCTTCCCTCAACCCTCCCACAAGCCCCGTAAGGATAGGTGCCTTTATTGAGACTTTTAACATCCAAAGAAGATCATGATTTTTTGAAATTATCAGGTACAGTATTTGAGGTTTGAAGAATTTCTATACAATATGAAGGAAAAGATGGGGGTGGGAAGGACCAGTTAGGAGTGGGAGATGGCAATTGCAAATTCATTTTTGAGCGTGCAGACAAAAAGTATACCAACTAGTTCTGTTTCCCCCCACCTCCGTGTCAATTCTGCAGCCAAAGATTGCTTTGGTTTTGCTCACATTTTACAAAAGTTCATTTCCACCTTCTTTTTTTGTTTTTTTTTTTTTTTTTTTTTTTTTTTTACCCTCTTGGTTTTTTTTTTCTTCTTCCTAATGCAATTTTGGGAACTTCAAGTGACTCTGGAAGGCCAGTTTACACAGCAAGTTCACATCAGGTACTTTGTGTTCCCTGCTGTGGAGGCTTGTTGGATAGATTGACAAGCAAATAAGTTCACATTGGCAACAACGCTTCCATTAAAGACGCCTGCAGTAAATCCTATGATGCAATCTCCTACAGCTTAACTAACAGACCCAAGCTGGCCTGGCATGATATATGCACCAGCTTGCAGAAGCACTCAGATGAGTCACTGCGTGGCCCTCCAGGGAGAAGCAAGTCTATACTCTGAAAAAAAATAAATTTTTATTCTAGAAAATAAAATTTTTAAAAAAAACCCTCAACCTTGCCTACACCTCTCTTTTGTTTTTAAAGGAAGTCATATTCCAGGTTCTCCCTGTCCCTCCCAAAGATCTCAAAACTGGGCCCAACACCAAGTCTCTCCCATGAACATTCAGGCGGGGTCTGAGGTGGGGTGGCTGGCAGGTTTGCCTCCAGAGAATCTGCTGCATGAAACTATGCAGACACACGCAGCCCACAGAGTGGAACCAACTGAGTTTCTCTCATTCTTAGTCATTCCTCAGCTTCAGATTATACACATGTTGGAAACTCCTATACCAACTTGTGCTATTTTGAAGAATATTAATGGATTTAATAGTTAGACTTAACACATATGCAACTCTAAAACGACAAGGTTGTTGAGACACAGATAACCAATCTACAGTCACTGAAGAATAGCGCAGAACGAACACGCAGCGTACCAGCGTGAGGGCAGCGTGGTACTCCTGGGACTTCAGGAGAGGGCAGGGACTTCTGCAGGGGATCAGGTCAGTTCTACCTGCAACAAGCAAGCAGCAAGCTGGCTTTTCCGTTTTATTTAGAGATGTGTGTATTATTTTTAAATGTCTCCATGGCAGAATAACTATTTTTATAAATAACCTTTAAAAGTTAAAAAAAAAAAAATACATAAATGCATAAATAAAATTTAGCCTTAATTACAAAAGCAGTGCAAGCTTATATCAGCACATTAGGAAAACACAGAGAAAAACACTAACAGATAAAAAAGTACCTATATTTTATCCTTAAGAGAGCAAACCACCGTTAACTTTTTTTTGTGTTCTGAATCCTTTATTCTTCTTTTATGCCTATGAACATTCTGATATAGTACATCATGAACATTTTCTTTTATCATTAAAGATTTTTTTATAATGTGATTTATAATGCTTGTATAATGTTCCATTGTCCCATTAAACCATGAATTACTAAACCAGCCCTTTATGGCCAGGCTTTAGGATTATTTTGATTTCTCACTTTTAAAAATGATGTGGCACTTAATATCTTTGATTATGTCTTTAAGACAAATCCCTGAAACTGGAATTTAGATGTCAACGGGTAGACTCATTTCAACGAGTTTTGCCAAACTGCCTTCCAGAAAGTTTGTGGTAATTTGTAATTCTCCAAAAATATATTTTACCCAAATCCAGTTTTGTTAAGTTTAGCCCTTTTGACAAGGAAATTTAGAACATCTCTGATATATGATCTGTATTTTTCTTACCATGAATACAGCTTGCTGCTAATATAATTTTCTGTGTTTATTAGCCATTTATACAGCTTCTATGAATTTGTCTACTCATGCTCTTTGACTTTCTATTGAGGTATTTATTCTCTTTAAAACTGTTTTCCAAAATGTGTTAGACATATATATTCTTAAAAGTATACACCAGACTCCAGAGCAACTTAAAAATCCCAATATGCAGGAGAAACATAAATAAATGTTCTGTGACCTAATCAAAATTCCCTCCAACATGAGAACCTACCAGGGGCCACTGACTTCAGAAAAAGTCAACTTCAGAGACTTTTAAATTCTATAACACAATGGGATACCAGAGATTTTATTACTGACCTAAATGAATGATTGTTGTGTGCCCTGAAGTGAAATAATATATCACCTTATCTTGAAGTGAAGCTGCAGCTGCTACTCTTATCCTTATATTATTTGAAATGTCTTCTGAACATTTACTGAACTACTCTCCTGGCAATATTTTTTGACAGTGGGTGTCTGTGAATTACATTCTATTAAAAGGAGTAATAGGGAAAAGGAGAAGGGGGAGAAAAAAAAAGGAGGAGGGAGAAGAAGAGGAGAAGAAGAAAGAGAATGAGGAAAAAGAGGAGAAAGGGAAAGAATAGAAGGAAAGGGAGGAGGAGGAGGAGGAGGTCATTCCTTTCATCTATTTAAGGTTTTCAGCTTATTAAATTTTAGTCAATGTTCTATTCATTCTGATATTGCCTCACTCTCACTCCAAGAGCCTTCGAGAATGAACCACTTCCTGGGCTGTCTCTGGGAAGAAGTTCTCAGCGTCCCTGCCAGCCCATTTTATCTGATTTTCTTGTACCACTTTTCTACTAGCCCAGTAAGGCTGTGCAGGAGTCCTCTAGTTAAACCATTGATTTCACCGCCTCGCTGCCCTTCTAAATTCCATGTGACCCTCTGAATTTCTCCTGCCTGCCAGAAATCTGTTTGTCATCTGAATCAGACCACCGTAGATTTTGATAAAGGAGGTGAGGGGACTTGGGAGCAGAAGCAGGTCCCACTGTGCCTGTAACCTCCTGTCTTGCTAATGTTCATGGCCCCTGCTGTGAACGGCCATCAGCCCAGACCACTCTGGAGGGAGAAAATGAGACGCAGAATATTGGAGCAGGTGATTATTCTCAAAGATCATTTAGTTCAACTCCATTTTACAGATGAAAAACAACGAAAGAAGAATCCTCTGATCTTATGTTAATTATCTTATTGGCAATCCGAGAAAGAGGCAAAAGCTACCTTTGTTCCTTGTTTCTTTGAAAAGTTAGATCCAAGAAGTACAGAAGGCAGTTATTTTATGGGGCTCACTGAACTGAGAACCAAAAACAATGATTTCGGGTGAGTGAGGGAAGAAAAGTCCATTTTAGTTCCCAGTAATGATATCAGAATCTTACCCAGGTATTTCACAGACTCATGTTCATGGCTTAAGAAGTAAACATGCAGTGCTTATCCTGCTCTCAATCTCCCTTAAAAAAAGTATGCGTTTTCAAACTAATTAAAACTTTAAATTTTCAACTTATACTTAGAATCCCAAAATGAAACACAGAAGAAATGTAAGATACTTTTCTCCACAAACCAGGCTTTTAGATCAAAATCCTGTACTTGCCCACTCACAAGCCCTGAATTGCATTTGATTGACTCCGAAGGCTGTTCTAACTCTAGGATTCTAGGCTGCAAATTAAAACCAAAACCAATTATCTAGGAGGCCAAACAGCCACATGCCGTCACACCGTAGGCCCCAAAGGCAGCCCGTGCTGGCCACTCACGCTCCACTGAGAAAACACTGCAACCTCACAACAGTTAGACAGTTTCTCCCTGCTCCCTCTTGTCCTTTTCTTTTTCCATTCCTCCTTCCTTCACTTCAACCCTTCCCTGTCTCCTGAAACCCTGATCTAAATTCATGGCCCTTAAAAAGGAAGACACTTTGGCTCTCAGGGTTTTGTTATATTTGTAAATTCAAGGTTCAGATGAAAGGCAGGCGCCAAAATAAAAAGAAGCCACAATCAATTCTTACTTTCCGTTTCTGTTCCGGAGGGTATCTGCATTCACACTTGTAAAGGAAGCATTTCCTTGAGAGTGAAAGTGAAGCATTCCCCACAAAGTTCATTGCCATGTTCATTACAAAGTAAAATAAAGCACTTCATCCGCCACAGGCAGATTGCTTTCCACTGAATGCCCATTCAAATGCATGAACAATCTCCAGAACTCTAACTTATTTTCAAAATATACATTGAAATCCCCTGAAATGTACCAGCTTTTCTAGTACTTTCTATAAGAATTCTTAAAATGTGTTATTTGATGAGTATTGTATGTGGCAAATCAAAAGTGCTGTTTTTACAAATAATATTACTACTGCTCACCAAAACTCATGAAGCAGAAACACTTCTCTTTTCCCAGTATAATTGGGGATGAGAGGTAGAGATCCCCAAAGGAATGCTTTCTTATTTCTATCCCACTGAACCCATTACAATCCGGTACTTTTTTTTATCATTTAGCATTAAGAAACTTACAGCATAAAATACACTTTCAGTTGAGCATGGTGGCTCACGGCTGCAATCCCAGCACTTTGGGAGGCAGGTGGATCACCTGAGGTCAGGAGTTCAAGACCACCCTGGCCGACATGTTGGTCGGCCATCTCTACTAAAAATACAAAAAAAAATTAGCCTGGCCTAGGGGTACATGCCCGTAGTACCAGCTACTCAGGAGGCTGAGGAAGGAGAACTGCTTGAACCCAGGAGGTGGAGGTTGCAGTAAGCCAAGATTATGCCATTGCACTCCAGGCTGGGTGACAAGAGTGAAACTCCATCTCAAAAATAAATAAATAAATACACTTTCATTAGAACCTATTATAATCCAGTACTTTTTACAATTTACAAGAAACTTACAACATAAAATGTACTCTCCTGGTAATGGAAAAATAAGCAAACTGATCTGAGGAGACTGGATTCATCCAAAGGAAGAAAATATGCAGACAGGTGGATGGTAGGGTGAATCTGAAATTTGGAGGCCTAAATTTGAAGACCAGTGAAGATGTCTGAGGGACTCCCAGGGACATGCTGTTGTTACTAGGCAACCCACCAGTCCTCCTGGGCCAAAGCAAAAATTCCTATCCAGCCTGTTGCTGCTCGTTAAGGAATTTTCCCTGGACAAGTCTGCCAAACCAATCACTACCCTGTTTCAGGTTAGGCCTAGTTTTTATAATTGAACAAGAGTCATTGAAAACCTCTTGAAAAGGAAGAGAGTATCAGTGCCCTAATGTGAATGCCAGAGATCGTGAGTGAGAATTCCAATTAACTTAGGGTAAGGCTTTTCTTATACTAAAAAGAACTTTAAATTTTTCCAAGGTTAAACTAGTTGACATCATCTGCTGCCATGATCTCACCTCTTGGTCCAAGTAACAAGGGTGGACTGCTGATACTATAAATACTAAAAGAATGCAGCAAAGTTCACTAACTATAGCAGCACCTAAAATCAGACTCACATTTATCTATATGAGCAGAAGCTGTGCAGCTGTCATTTCTCATCAAGCAATACAGGAGAAAAAAACCTAGGAAAGCGACATTAGGGAGACAAGCCAAGAAAGGAACCAAGGGAAGGAGGGAACAAGAAGGACATGTGGGTTTAAATGAGGGAGGAAGAGAGGGGAAAAAATACTATGTAACCACTGTTAATTTTTTAACCAGAAATGAATAGTTACACCAAAGTCATAAAGAGGAACTGAAGCAGTTGCCTGAATTATCTAAGCCTTTTTAAAAAGTAAATTTAACAACCTAACATCCAAAAAAATCTTATTTGAATTTTCTATACATATGAAACAAACACTTCTTGAGGTGAGTGGGTAGTGGTAATGTTTAAATGCTTCTATGTATGTTTCATTTATCCAACTACTTTTCTAAATTCTCTTTTTTACTTTCCTGAGCCTAGTAGAAATTGCTGGGCATAGCTTTTCAGTGATTGTTCTAGTACTTATTTCTAATCTTCCTTAAGTCAGGTGACGCTGGGCCCATTTGAACGGCCTGAACTCTGCAGTCAGTTTAGAACAGACCCTCAACTAAAGGCCCACAGCAGCTCTAGTACTGACTTATCAGAGTAATACTTCAAGCTACCATGAGCCTTAGAAATGAAATTGCAGTCACCAGTCTATCAAATCATTTCACCAGGGATCAATATCAAACTAGCACTCTTTACCTTTGACTTTGTGCTACAAAATAGAATCTGAATTCAATGAAACAACAGTCCTCAAAAAAGTGAATACCAGACATGGTGGCTCACGCCTGTAATCCCAGCACTTCAGGAGGCCGGGGTGGGCAGATCACTTGAGGTCAGGAGTTTGAGACCAGCCTGGCCAACATGATAAAACCCCATCTGTACTAAAAATAAAAAAAATTAGCCTGGCATGGTGATGCACACCTGTAATCCCAGCTACTGGGGAGGCTTAGGCAGGAGAATCTCTCGAACCCACGAGGTGGAGGTTGTAGTGAGCCAATATTTTGCCACTGCACTCCAGCTTGGGCAACAGAGCAAGACTGTCGGGGGGGGGGGGAAAAAAACCCACAGAACATTGAACACCAGCTCACACATGAGTGGCATTCAGCCAGAAACCCTAGCAAAATCCTTGGCAAGCCTGGTGGAGGCCCATGTGGGTGATATCACTTCAAATCAGGTCATTAGCAGCTCTGGAAACATATGCCCTATCAAAAAGACCCCTTTCTTCCAGAAGCAGCAGTTCAGCAAAACAATGAAAGCAAACAACATCAACAGCAGGCCTAAGTCTTATAACCACATTAAAATCATATCTGAAGGAGCTCATCCAATGTAGCATAAAGTCCACAGGTTTCTTTCATTTACACACTGGCTATGCACCTGAAGAGCTATATATAAATTGCAACTATTGGGTAAAGCAACATTAAGTTTCATTTGAAACAGTGTTGCCCTACTTAAGGCAATTATAATGCCTGGAACATTATTTAAATGCAGATTCCCTGTGCTCTCTCCTGGAGAATCTGATTCAACACTGCTGGGTTGGGACCCTGGGTGCCTCAGATTGTATTTTATATGTTTTAAACTCAGATGAGTTTGAAATGCAATGATTTTAAAATCTCCTGTGGAGATTCCTATTTTCAAGTATGTGCATCAACATCAACTTGTTTTTATTAGCTCAGATTTTTGTGCTGTTGTCCAGCATTTTCTTCTGTTTCAGTTAGGTTAACCTTGCCTGTATGTCAGTTTATGTCACAGATGATGGGAAAGTCACTAAAGCACACACTATGCAGTGTTCTCTAGACGCAGTGGACAAGTCCATGTTTTCTGATGGATATAGTTTGTAGAAACTGAACAGGAGCGAGAGGAAGCCAGCAAGGGCAATTTTTATCTTGCACAAGGCTAATGTTAAGGAATGGAGAAGGCAGCTGAAGGTAGTAGACTACAAGTTTTAGGGAGGTGGGCGTGTCTGAGCAAACACTATCTGTACTTTGTCCCTCTTTTAGTTTGAATCCCCAGGGATCCTCTAGAGTGTGTGCATTTATCCATCTCTGAATTAAGGAGTGTACAAGATTTAATCCATTGTAGGGAACAGAACTCTGGACCCCTCAGCATTAAACTGGTGATACTCTGGAAAAGAGACAAGACTGATAGTATTAGCTGGTTCATCATTTACTCATTGGGTATTAATATCACTTGACTACCAAGACCGATTACAAGAATACTTTTGACTATTTTGAGTATGCAACTGTCCAGATTAATTAGTAGAGAACTGATCATGTTAATTTACTTGATGGTGCCATTATCTCTGCCTCCGATTTCACCCATGCTGAGCGCCCTTCTGGTTCTAGAACATGTTAAGCACACTCTTACCCGAGGACCCTTGCACTTGCTCTTCCACCTGCCTGTAACACTCCTACACCAGGTATCTTAGAGCTTGCTCTGTCACTTGACTCAGGCCTCCACTCAAAGCTCACCTCATTGGAGAAGCTGTCCATGATCACCCTATATAAAAGACATCCCCATTATTCTCACTCCAGCTGGTTTGGCCTTCCTTCATAGGTCTTATCATCATCTAATTAAATGTTTACTTCTTTGTTGATTTACTATCAACAAGGATTTACTGTTTGCTCTCCCTCACCACCACCACCCCACCCACACACTAAGCACCATGCAGGCAGGGACTAGGTTCTGTTCACTAGTGAATCTCAATGCCCACTATACAATGACATTCAAGGCATATTCATTGAAAACGTGAATGGGTATTTGTATTGGTTTGAAGAAGATATGATAAATTCTTGACGTTTCTGACCTTAAAAGATATTTTGCATAGCCAAATGTAAACAAACATGCATTTATAAAACTAAAGACTAGAGTTTAATTAAAATATAGTCATCCACATGAAATACCTATAACTTCAGCCATTTGCTGAATACCAGTAAGACTCCTTGATATAAAACACACAAAATGACTAAAATTAATCATCAAAGGCAAAAATGGGATGAGGAGAAGCAATATTTATCATGACCAGTATTGTATTTTTAGAAACTTTTTTGTAACTATTGTATTTTTTGAAACTGTTAAGACACTTATCAGGCATTGTGTTCATTAAAAGTATGTCTGTTCATGAGTTGCTTTCCACTACAGTGTAAGCCCCCTGAGAACAGGGCTCATCTTATCCATCTTCACATGCCTCTATTATGCCTATCTGAATGTGCTACAAATAGTAGGTAACCAGAAAACACACTTACCTAATGAAAAACACTTTTGAGTATCAAATCACATAGTACCTATATATTCTCTGAATATATTTCATACATTTTGACAGTAAAATAAGAATTTCTTAATCTATCATTGCTTCATTTGTACACATGCTTGCTGACAAAAGATCTTAAATCTTCATGAAATTTAAGATGGGGGAGTAAAGAATTTTAAAATATGTACGAAGACAAAATGTCCTAAAAATTATTTGTTTTAATTGGCGATAGCATCAACATTGCATCAAAAGTAGAACGTTTAGATCTGAAAAGTCCACCCCATAAAAAAGACAATGCTACTTCAGCCAAGCCATGTTAACCGGATATATCTTCCTGTGCAACCCCAGAGATTGCCTAAATCTCAATGGGATTATGAAAGAAGATCCAGTGTGCGTTCATTCATGTTATTTCCAGAAACTACAGGCAGGCCTCGTAAGGCAGCTTTTCCATGAGGCTCAAGAAGCTCGAGCTTCAGGGCCTCTCACTTGCTGAGGAAGGAAGCCCCACGGTGTGACCACCCCATCTCACATACATAGTTGCATAAGCTTCAGACCCACTCCTGCCAGGGCTCCCTTAGAATAGTAACATTAAGAAAACTAGGCTAGAATTAGTAAAAATGATCCAGAAGCCATATAGTGACTTAAAGCATGTTCCAACAGCCCAGGAAGAGCGAGACAAACCAGGTCGAATTGTCTTTTTGCACTATGGTTATGATTATTTTTCCCAAGATACACAATTTCGTCTTGGAAACCATGACTAGAAAAGCAACGTTCATTAAATGTAAGCATACATAATCCCAGATACTTATCACCCATAAAAACGAGGTGATGCGTGTGGTGAAACCAGGTTGCGGGCACTCAATACTTACTTCTGATGGTAAACACATTGTTCTGATTGCTGCTAAGTAGAACTGGTTAAAGACCGACCCGTTTTCATTCAGAATTCGAGTCCTGTTGTATCACAAAACTAGGCAGTCAAACCAATGTTAATTGCGCGATTAAGTAAACTAGATTTGCAAACATTTTTGACGCGAGGATCAAAACAAACCCCCAAAACGTGCGTCACCTCGGCATTTGGATACTGAAAATTTCAAACGTGAGTCGCGTTTCCTTGAAGACTGAGATCTAGGGAAGAGCTGGGGGTATTCTCAGACAACCACACACTCTCCCCTTCCTAACCTGCCTCGAACCCTCTCCCTTGTTGGTAACGCGAGTTCTTCCCACTCCGGCATGCTGTTCTCGGTTAATTCCTCATCGGTGGCTAACTGGGTACAACTATCTGGCAGTTTTTTGCTTTTTAACTGTAACAGCGCATGTTCTCAGAGGTTCGCCTAACCTACCAGCGGCCTTAACTTGAGGCTGGTCCTTCCCCTCCACCCCTGAACAGGTCCGCAGGGCCTTCCCACTCCTCCCTCGTGGTCCCTCCACTTGGGACGGGTCCCCGCCACTTCTCCATGACATGTTTCGGCGGCCCGCGGCCTCTGGGCACCGGCCCTCCCCGGCGAAACACCTTCAGGAAAGTCCCCTCGGGGTGGCCGCAACGCCACGGCAAAGTTACCGGGGAAAGTAAAAGGGCGGCCCCGCGCACTTCCAATAGGACGCAGCCAGTTCCCAGGCCCGGACGCGCCTGAGAGGAGGGGGAAGGGAGTGTCCCCGCCGAATCCCGAGAAAGGCCGCGGGACTCACCTCCGGCTCCCTCCCGCGCCCGCCCAGGCCCCACCTCTCCAGGCTCACAAAGCCTCCGGAGGGCGAGGGCGAGGGCGAGGGCGAGAGGGCGAGGGAGGGGGCGAGGGCGAGGGAGGGGGCGAGGGCGAGGGAGGGGGCGAGGGCGAGGGAGGGGGCGAGGGCGAGGGAGGGGGCGGGGGCCGGCTCGCTGGGAGGCCGTCGTGACGCGGCGGGACCTAGCCCAGCGACCCGCGGGTGGCTCCGGCCGCGCAGTCTGCCGCTCCACCGCGCGTCTGGAGTGCCCGTCCGGGACGCAAAAAAAGCGAGTCCAGCGGCCCCGCCGCCCTGAGCCCCCGGCCTCGACAGCGAGAGCCCCCGAGAAGGCTCGGCGCGCCCCACTCAGTCCCGCCCGCCGCGTCTGAGGTGGCCGCCAACTGCGTGGAGGGCCGCGAGCTCGAGGGGCGTGCAGACGCCGTCGAGGCTCGGGAGAACCGCTCCGTGGCAGGCGCCCCTCTGCGCCCCGCCAAGGCCCTAACTCGAGGCCTCACACGAGTTCCCCTCTTGGCGAACGGTGCTTTCCCCCAGGCACCTGGGGAAGGTGGCCAAACAATACGGGGGAGGACCCAGGGGAGGCTGGCGGGGGCGGGGAGGAGGGAGGCGGAATGTGGGGGCATTGGGGGACCGCGCCGGCTGCCCCGCGCCCCCCGACCTCCCGGCGCCTAGCCTCCGGGGGCCACAGGCGGGCGTGCACTCACGCCCACCCTTCTGCCCGGTGCGAGAAGATGGCCGTTTCTGCCTCGGTATAAAAGCTCTTTGTTGCGGTCACACAAAAGCGGCCAAGCCCCACTTTTCCAGCAGGCCCTTTGGACAAATCGAAGGAACTCAGCTGAACTTCCAAATGGCCCTAAACGCCAGATCGGTGGGAGCAGCTAAAGCAGAAGGGGAAGAGCAGGCCTCCCGCGCCCATCTACCAAAACCTCTGGCAATATCCAAGTGTTTATCCGGGAGCGGGAGCTGAGACCATTCCTAAGGGAGAAAGGAAAAGGAAAATCCACTTTTACTATCAAGGCCCAAAGGGGGTATTAAACATTCACATTGTGGTAGGGTTTCTCCCCTTAACCAGGGTAGAAACATAATGCGGAAAAGTCTGGATCCACCAAAAAGAAAAAAGAAAGAAAAAAAACCAACAATAGCAACTTAAAAACAAAAACATAACAAACCAGTTGCCATCAGCCCAAAGTGGTAGTAGCAGCAGCAGGCGCGTGTGATCCACTTACTTGTCCGACTCTTGTGACATGTTTGATCCAATGAACTTGCTCCCCTTTTCCTGGAGCCTCAGCCTCTGGTGAAACTGGACTTTCAAGTCTGTGCAGGTGAAGGTGTGTGAAAGCGCCCGAGATGGCAGAACAAGAGCTACAGGTAATTCTGCTTTTCCGTCCCCCCTCACCACTCTCGCTCGCTCGCCCGCTCGCGCCCTCACCTAGCCGGAAAGGTGGGATAAGGGGGGGCCCCTCACATGGGGCCCGAGCTCGGAGGCGGCCGGGCGGTGCAGAGTCCTCCTGGATCGTGGCAATGGGCGGACACAGAGCAGAAAGTGGCGGACTTGGGCGGCCACAGGTAACTTTCTCGCAAGAAGCTGAATTCTTTCACTAAAGGGTACAAGCCCGAGGGACGAGCTGCGCGGTGATTGGCTGCGGAGCTCCCTCAGGTGAGCTGCCATTGGCAGAGGCGCGCTCAGGTAAGGCCCTTCTCCAAGTGCAGGTAACTCACTCCGAAGTTTACCTGAGTGGAGCGGCGGCATGCTGGCAGCTCGGCGGCAGCCTGTGGAAGCTGAGGGCCAGTTCTTCGAGTAGACCTCAAGCTGCGTTTTCCTCCTTCTCCAAGGCCAGGATGGGAAGGTGGGGGTACTGGACTAAGCGAAGAAAGGGGCTGGGGGAATGCAACACCTGCCAACACTAGGGATTATGGGTCGAGCGAAGAAACTAATGAGAGCCGAGCTCAGGTGTCCCAAGTGAACCAGAATCAAATGCGCAGTACGTCACAGGGCATTTAATGCCTACAGTAACAGGGCTGTTTGACAGTGGCAGAAGAGGACGGGACTAAACTTACTTTGTGCTGAAAGGGGAAAAGAAGCACAAAGTTTGATCTGTTTCGTAATTGAATTTTTAACATGCTTATTCACAACAAACACTTTTCGTGTCCTGCTGTATAAAAGACATCAGCTATATTACAGATTTTAAACAGGTGAGCATCCTTTTACGAGCTGGGCAGGTGGGAAATGGCGTGGTTTTGATGAAGTGAGGAGATTTGGTTGAATGGACACTAAGATAGCCAGGTGCACCTCTTCCATCTCAACTCTGCAGCCCGGGATTCCAGAGCGGCAAACAACCACTGAATTCGTTCTGTAAACCTGTTGTCATTTGACGTTTCCAGGCAGGCATCAACATTTACATTGTAATTCAATAGACGCTACTGCTACAAAGGTGCTTTATCCTTCCAGCTTAATATGGTTGCTACGGAAACACTGCAGGATGAAACTGACTTTTTTTGTGGTAATGTTTCTCCTGGTTGGGAACAACGCAAATTAGCAAAGGTGTAATTTATAACCGCTGCTAACAAAGAGTGAAGTATCTTTGAAGTTCTGACTGGGATCTCGCTCGTACATATGGATTGTGGAAATAAAGGAGGACATGGAAAACTTACCATATTTTATTTCAAGTTAATACTAAAGCTGCCAGACCCTTCCTACACGGTTTTTTTTAATCTTTATGGATCACATATTTTCAGAAAATTACACGATAAAACAAGGGTTTGGTTTGTTCCATGTGTTCATTCTGAACAAATAAATTTCAAAATTGTATTTTTTAAGGACAATGTCAACACACACTTTAAAAAATAATATATTTTAAGACAATGCAGGTACTATTTTAGTATAATATTTTAAGATACATAGCTATCGTGTTCCTCTCCTTTTTAGAGGCAGCCGCATTCCACTTTTATCTGTCTCTTCTGTCATTTACCTCCCTATTTCTAAATAATTTATACTGCTCTCTCTCTTGATTTGCCAATAGATGTGGTGCTCTGACTACCTGTTGCTTCAGATTAGGATTTAGTTCTCTCATGCCAAGCAGCTTCTCCTTCCAACATAGCACTTTCACAGTTTAGAAGCTAAGTAAGTGACTATGCCAATAGCAGTGACAACAGTCAGCTCGTGTACTATTATTATTTTCTTTCTTGTAAAACCTTGCATCTATTTACTTAGTTTATTATGCACCTATCCCGATATTTTTCTACAACTGATCTATCAAATGACTATCATGTTTATTTTCCAAATGATCAAACAATTCCAATTTTCCCCGGAAAACAATTCCTCTAGAAATTCATTGTTCTACTGTTTCAATGGAGATAAGTTACTCTGTGGATCCACTGCTCAAGTGTCAACCTAGGACAGTCTTTAATTTGTAGTGTGAGAATCCCCATTTCTGTGTTTTGTGCCTTCTTTTTTGGTTTACTGCATCATTTTCCATGGCACGTGTTCTAGTAATAGCCCAAGAAAGGGCACAGAAGGTAAAAATTTGAGTTCTTACATAATCGTTATGACTTTATTCAACTTTTACTTTTAATGGAGAGTCTGACCAAGTGTAGAATTCTAACCAGAATTTCTTCATTTTTAAGTTTGTAGAAATTGCTCTTTCACTTACTTAATTTTTTAATTAAAAAATAATTTTAGGCCATGCACAGTGGCTTGCGCCTGTAATCCCAGCACTTTGGGAGGCCAAGGCAGGAGGATCACTTGAGTCCAGGAGTTCAAGATCAGCATGGGCAATGTAACTAGACCTCATCTCTACAAAAAATACAAAAATTAATCGGGCATACTAGCGTGCACCAGTAGTCTCGGCTACTCAGGGGGCTGAGTAAGGTGATTGTTTGAGCTGGGGAGGTCAAAGCTGTAGTCAGTCGAGACCATGACACTGCACTCCCACCTGGGCAACAGAATAAAACCTTGTCTCAAATCATAATAATTAAGTTTTTAAAAACCAGTTCTTACTCTGTCACATCAGCTGGAGTGCAGTGACATGGTCATAGCTCTCTGCAACCTCAAAATCCTGGACTCAAGTGATCCTCCTGACTCAATTTCCCAAGTAGCTGGGATTACAGGCAGAAATTGCTGTTTTATCTTCTAGCTTCTAGTGTTACTATTGGAAATGTCACCTAATTTTGCTATGCTTCAGTTTCCTCATCTATAAAATGGAGATAATAATAGTAATTACCTCACTAATATGTCTGAGCCACTTAGAACTGTACCAGGCACTAATTAAAATCTTAATTATTATTCAATCTTATTATTTTTTAAACTGGGTTAATCTCAGAATGTTATCTTTTTTTTTTTCCTGTGACATATCTCTTCATCTTTTGTCCTATTTTGGAGGATATTTTACTTTACTTTCTACTGCGGTTGTTATCTCTGCTATTTAAAGAGCTCATTTCATGCTGTCTGTTATAAATAGAATTTTGTGACTATGTCACAGTTGCACTAACTTTTCCTATCTTTTAAGAGTGTTTGCTTACTGTAAGGTTTTCTTCTAGCTTCCCTTCTCATGTATTTGTTTTAGTCCCATCACGTTAGAGGCTTTCGTCAACTGTCTGCAAACCTTTTCCTCTCCTTTTATAAGTAAGAAGGAAGTAATAGAAACCTCACCAGGAACTCTATATGGGGGTGAGAAAAGTGTGCTTGCTCTCTGGTGGGCTTGTGGTGATCAAGTATGGTGATCAGATGAAAGCTCGTCTTTTCATGGGAAGATACCTCAAATGTCAGAAACTAGATGTCTTTTCTTTGGGGTGTGTCACTTTCTCATGAGAAATATCTTAGAATCTCTTGCCTGAGGAGGCATTCACTTGGCTGCCAATGTTCTGGAAGTGGTTTAGGGGAAGGGGTCTGGATGAGTAACTGTTTAGGATGCAATCTTTCACACTTTTTTCTTTCCAGCTGGTGCCTTATTCCTGCCCTTCTTTGTGCCTGCTGGACAAGCCTCTCTCCTCTTTCTCTTGCTGACTGCAAGGATTGGGACAGGGCACCTGAGACTCCGGCAGCTCCAAGTGCCGACATTGACCTGGCCCCTTGCGTTTAGCTGCTCACGTCTCCGTCACCCTTCTGGGGCCCCTCATCAGCATTTTCTTCTGGTGATATCTGGCATCTCCAAGGCCTAGACCACTCTAGGGTTTTGTAGGGAATTGAGTTCTTTCTGTACTGACCTCTAGGGCCACATTAGAGTGCAGCTTTCACTGTTCTGTTAAACTAGTTTTCATTCCTCCATCAAAATTGTGTTGAAGCAGGGCTTTTGCTGATGACTCCTCCTCTGTCTTCTTTGCCCCTGTGAATTTATCCCTTTATGTTCTTTTACTGTCCTTTTTAGGGGGGAATGAAGATAAACAAATGTGTTTAATCCTTTAATTTGAAGTCCGTTTCCAAAATTACACAAAAGCTTTTACCAAACTGTCCCAACTTTGTTTGTGCAAAGAAACACAGTGTTTATGGTTAAACCATTCCTTTTGTTGGTTTATGATAGTCAAGAATCTTTTCTTCCTCTTTGGTGTCTAGTAACTCAACTTTGATCATATTGCCCCCAACGGGCTAACTACTGCTATATTCATTGGTTAGATTAGTAAAGGAAAATGTTTGAAAAGACTATTTTAAATTGTCAACCATAAAATTACCTGTTACCCAAATATTTTGATTCCTTTGGCATCAAAGGAATATTTGTTCCTTTGAATAAATAGGAAAGTTTCTGCCACACTCACCATGAGACTATATTACTGCCTCTCCAAATGCCATAAACACTTATGTATGGCAGTGGTTTCCAAGGTGTGGTCCCTGGATTGACTGTCAATGTCAGATCCCCATGGGAACTTGTTAGGAATGCAGATTGACCAACTCACCCCAAACCCATGGAATCAGAAATTCAAAGAGGTGGGCAGCAACCTGTGTTTTTAACAAACCTATAGGTGGTTCTGATGCATCTTAAAATTTGAGAAACACAGTACAGTATTCTGACAACATGAAGTTGCACACCCTTAGCCATTGAAGACCTCATCCTAAATTGTGCTGGACATGGAGTTTTGCAACAGACAGGCATAGAGTAAGTAGTGGATTATTCCATTCTCAACCTAGTGATTATTTATTTAATGGTTGACAACTGTCCTTAGTTGCAGTAGTTAGCTCGTCAAAATAATAATCCTGAAATCTGCTGCAGTATGCATCATGAACTTAGAAGTTTCAGCACAGTTTAGAGTTTGATGGTTATTTTAGGAGACAGCAACAAAGCAAATGTTCATATATAAAACTGGAAACAAGATAGTGCTGTTTTTAAACCAACTTATTTTATTTATGAAGTAAAATTTTTAATTAAATTCCTGGGGCAAAATGGTGTTATTTTTATTATCATTTAAGTAATGGTCTTTAACATCTATTAAGATGGCTATTCTCATTTTCTATTTAGAATTTGATGCTAAATTGTCATTTCATTACAATGAACCTTTTATAATGAGACTTGGGGGAAAGGATGCCATTCTGTGGCATCCAGGCAGGGGAATCCAATTTTTTTTTTTTTTTTTGGGATGGAGTCTTGCTCTGTTGCCCAGACTGCAGTGCAGTGGTGTGATCTCAGCTCACTGCAACCTCTGCTTCCTAGGTTCAAGCAATTCTCCTGCCTTAGCCTCCTCAGTAGCTGGGATTACAGGTGCCTGCCACCACGCCTGGCTAATTTTTGTATTTTTAGTAGAGATGGGGTTTCAACATATTGGCCAGGCTAATTTGGAACTCCTGGCCTCAAGTGATCCACCCGCCTCAGCATTCCGAAGTGCTGGGACTACAGGCGTGAGCCACGGTGCCCCAGCCAGAATCCAGTTTTAAAGGGCTGCAGATCTAGTTGAACAAGTCTGCCTGCTGACCGTCTTCTGCCATATGTCATCATATGTGGGGCCACTACAGCAGATCTGCCATTGAATCTGCTGTGAAGCCATGACAGGCATTATCTCCTCCTAGGTTGTTTTGCACTCTAAAAATACTAACTTATTAAATTGGCTGTTATCCCCAAGAAGGAACCTGGAGAAGAATAAAATGTGCCTGGATGCCTAAATTTGAAATTGACCTAAGGATGTATCACTTAACCAACTAAGCATTCATGTGTCTTTTTTTTTTTTGAGTCTAAGCCTTGCTCTGTTGCTCAGGCTAGAGTGCAGTGGCACCATCTCAGCTTACCACAACCTCCGCCTCCCAGGTTCAAGTGATTCTCCTGCTTCAGCCTCCCGAGTAGCTAACATTACAGGCACGTGCCACCATGCCCACCTAATTTTTGTATTTTTAGTAGAGACAGGGTTTTACTATGTTGGCCAGGCTGATCTCGAACTCCTGACCTCATGATCCACCTACCTTGGCCTCCCAAAGTGCTGAGATTACAGGTGTGAGCCATGGTGCCCAGCCAAGCACATGTCTTTAGTCCTTCATTGTTTGTTTGTTTGTTTGTTTGTTTTAAGACAAGGAATCACTCTATAACCCAGGCTGGAGTGCAGTGGTGCAATCCTAGCTCACTGTAGCCTGCCTCAATCTTGTGGGCTTAAGCAATGTTTGGCCTCTCAAAGTGTTGGGATTATAGGTTTGAGCCACCACATCCTGGCCCTCTAAGGCCCCTAATAGAATCCTCACTTACAGAAAAGTAAGGAAGGAGATGAAAGTATTAAAGATGACAACAAAATTGGAAACTGGAAAGTGACTGAAGGAGTAGAAACTGATTTAGCAGAGTTGAGACAGATGAGCTTAAACATCTGTAGACGCAGGATCATGATCATTTAGCCTGTAGAACTTCAGAAAGGCCTAGGACAGGGGTGTCCAATCTTTTGGCAGTCCTGGGCCGAATTAGAAGAAAATTTGTCTTGGGCCACATATAAAATATACTAACACTAACAATAGCTGATGAGCTATTAAAAAAAAAATGTCTCATAGTGTTTTAGGAAAGTTTACAAATTTGTGTTGGGTGCATTCAAAGCCATCCTAGGCCACAAGTGGCCTGCAGGCCAAGGGTTGGACAAACTTGGCCTAGAAAATCAAGTGTCTGATTATCATTGCAGGTGGGAGGGAGTGATAGGACTGATGCCAGATGGATTGATTCAAAAGCTTGATGCAAAGCTGTTAGGCCCCCAGGCCCCCTACCCCACCCAGTGCAAGTAAGCTCCCATCCATATTAGTTTTCCAGGCTGCCATAACAAAATACCACAGATGGTGTGGTTTAAACAACAGAAATTTATTTTCTCACAGTTCTGGAGGATAAAAATCCAAGATCAAAGTGTCAGCAGAGTTACTTTCTTCAGAGGCCTCCTTGGCTTGCAGGTGTCCATCTTACCATGTCTTCACATGGTCGTTTCACTGAGTCCACATGTCTGTGTTCTAATCTCTTCTTATAAGCGTATGGGTTTAGGGCCCACCCACATGACTCCATCTTACCATAATTACCTCTTTAAAGGCCCTATCTCCAAATAACACTCATGTTCTGAGGTACTAGGGGGGTAGGACTTCAATACTTGAATTTGGGGAGATACAATTCACCCCAAAACTCCATCCCATCTCTATGCTAGGAGGAGACAGAGTATACTATAGTGAAATGGAACCAGCAGGGCTTCCCACTTGGGTACATCAGGGGAACCATCAGGAGGGAGGCACAGGACCTACAAGAAGGAGAGCAAGTGAAAGATCGTATGCTAATCAGTGCGATACCATCTCATAGTTTCCTCCACCCAGCTTAGTAAGCCAGGAGCCAAGTTTATACCACCACCACCCATGCCTCTCCCCCAAGGCAAGAGATCAGAGGATGTTTCTTTAAATAAATTATAAGATCCTAGAAAAAGATCTACAGTTGTGAATGTGTAAGTGTTCCCCAATCCAGAAGAAGGGAGGGAGGGAGGAAGGAAGGGAAGAAGAGATGGAGAGACAGAGAAGGAAAAGGAAAGAAGGAAGGAGAAAGAAAAAAAGAAAGATGCTTGCTGTCTATCAAATCTCCTTTCAAAAAAATCCTTCAGTCCCACCCTCACAGAGAGTCTCTAATGAGCTTTTTATATCACACTTAAATATAAACATGAGGTCAAAGATCTACAGTGTTTGAGAAAAGCCTCCAAAAGGAAGCACAAACTCTAGAACAAAAGTCTACCTAAAAGGATAACTTTGAGGAAAACTGATAGTACCAGGATGGGATGAAGAATATATGATTAATATGTAAACAAATAATGCACCAATGAAACAAGAACAATGTACTATTTAAGAGCAACAAACAGAAGGGCACGGTGGCTCATGCCTGTAATCCCAGCACTTTAGGAGGCCAACGTGGGCACATCACTTGAGGCCAGGAGTTCTAGGCCAGCCTGGTCAACATAACAAAACCATCTCTACAAAAAATACAAAATGTAGCTGGGAGTGGTGGCAGGCCCCTGTACTCCTAGCTACTTGGGAGGCTGAGGCAGGGGAATCACTTGAAACCAGGAGTCAAAGGTTGCAGTGAGCTGAGATCGTACCACTGCACTCCTCCAGCTTAGGTGACAGTGAGACTCTGTCTCAAAAAAAGAAAAAAATCAATAAATAAAAGCAACAAAAACAAATATTAGAGGGCCAAAAGGAGCTTCTGAACATTAAAAGCAGGAAAGCTGAAATAGAGCCTTTAATGGAATATTAAAGATAGAATATAGCTGGAGGCCAAGGTGGGAGGATCACCTGAGGTCGGGAGTTCACGACCAGCCTGACCAACATGGTGAAACCCCATCTTTAAAAAAAAAAGAAAAAAAGACAGAATATAGGAAATCTTCCAAAAGTAGACCAAAAAGACAACAAAATGGACAATAAAAAGAAAAGTTTACAGAAAATTTAAGAAACAATAATATGTGGCTGACAGATGTTTCAGAAAGAGTAGAAAAAATAATGGGGAGAAAATTATTAGAAAAAAGATAAGGCCAGATGCAGTGGCTCATGCCTGTAATCCCAGCACTTTGAGAGGCCGAGGTTGGTGAATCATGATGTCAGGAGTTTGAGACCAGCCTGACCAAGATGCTGAAATCCCGTCTCTACTAAAAATACAAAAATTAGCCAGACTTGGTGGTGGGCACCGGTAATCCCGGGTACTCGGGAGGCTGACTCAGGAGAATCACTTGAATTTAGGAGGCAGGGGTTGCAGTGAGCCAAGATCACGCCACTGCACTCCAGCCTGGGTGACAGAGCAAAACTCCATCTCAAAAAAAAAAAAAAGAAAGAAAAAGAAAATATTATGTTTCTTATTGATAGGACCCACTTAATGCTCGGCCCAGTGAATTACATTTCTTGGCTGAGCTTTCCAGAGAGTAAAAATAAAATGAAATACGCGAAGAAGAACTGCTTGCACATGAAGGGTTAAGAATCAGAATGTATTAGACTTTTTAGCAATACAACCAGCTTGAAGAGATTAGAAAAATGCCTTTAAATATTGGATTCCATGCCTAGACAAGTTATCAACGAAATATAGAAGTGGAATAAAATTTCATTTCAGAAGTGCAAGGTGTCAAAAATTTCCTGTCATGCCCTTTCTCAGAAAGGTTTTGGGTTATATCTTTCATTAAAACATGGAAGAACACCAAAAAAAGGAATAGTCCTAAGACATAGAAAACAGGGTAGGCAACAAAAAAAGAGGAAGGGCTGGGCGCGGTAGCTCATGCCTGTAATCCTAGCACATTGGGAGGCCGAAGCAGTTCAAGACTGCATCTCAAACCTGGTGAAACATGCCTCTATTAGCCAGGTGGGGTGGTGAGCGCCTGTAATCCCAGCTACTGGGGAAGCTGAGGCATGAGAATCACTTGAACCCAGGAGGCTGAGGCTGCCGTGAGTTGAGATCGCACCACTGCACTCCAGCCTGCACAACAGAACCCTGTCTCAAAAAAAGAAAAAAAAAAAAAAAAAAAGAGAGAGAAAGAGAGAAAAAGAGGAAAATCAGAGAATGATGACTTTGTAGCCAGCTTAGAGTAACTAAACTTCTCCTTCAACAGAGGTCTCTGGATGGGATAGAGGGCGAGAATCCAACTACTAAATTTAAGATTGTAGGAAATCATATTGATAGAGTCTTTGTGAGTGTGGAAAGTATTAGCAATAGGTACAGAGAAAACAAAGCAGATATTTAGCATTCAGTAGCTCTGGGAAAATAAAAAGTGTAAGAATGGAAATATAATCATATTAATCTTAGTACATACTTGGCTCAACTGAATAATATTCATATGCATAGTAATAGAATTACTGAGTGATAATTTACTAAAATCGGTGATAAAACTCAACTGAAAAGATAAAGGGAGAGAGGTACTGAAGTTGTATGGATAAGAAGGAAGTGGGCTGGGCGCAGTGACTCACACCTATAATCCCAGCACTTTGGGAGGCCGAGATGGGTGGATCACGAGATCAAGAGATCAAGACCATCCTGGTCAACATGGTGAAACCCCATCTCTGCTAAATATACAAAATTAGCTGGGCATGGTGGTGCGCGCCTGTAGTCCCAGCTACTCAGGAGGCTGAGGCAGGAGAATTGCTTGAACCCAGGAGGCGGAGGTTGTGGTGAGCCGAGATCGCACCATTGCACTCCAGCCTGGGTAACAAGAGCGAAATTCCATCTCAAAAAAAAAAGAACCTGTAATCCCAGCACTTTGGGAGGCCGAGGCAGGTGGATCACGAGGTCAAGAGATCAAGACCATCCTGGTCAACATGGTGAAACCCCGTCTCTACTAAAAATACAAAAAATTAGCTGGGCATGGTGGCGTGTGCCTGTAATCCCAGCTACTCAGGAGGCTGAGGCAGGAGAATTGCCTGAACCCAGGAGGCGGAGGTTGCGGTGAGCCGAGATCGCGCCATTGCACTCCAGCCTGGGTAACAAGAGCGAAACTCTGTCCCCCCCCCCCAAAAAAAACAGAAAAAAGAAGTGGAGGGTAGTGAAAGAGTTAAATCAGCTTCCATAGTAGTAAGTCCATAGTTGCTGCCTACAACTTATAAATCATGAACTAGCAACATTAGTGTTAGTTAGGAATGTGTCAGGCTGCTAGTAAATCAAGGCTAATCATTTTTTAGAAAAATAGGATTTAATTTTTCTCAAATAAATAATGGTTTCAAAGTTAGCAACACTGGCTTTAGTCCTGATATTCGGCGATGTCAATTCTGATATCTCAAGGATTCTCTTGGCCTTTTTTCTGTGGGCGGAAGATAATCCCTTCAACTATAACCATTACGTCTGTGTTTAAGGCAGCAAGAAGGAGGGAGGAATAATGCTAGCCTCAAGCAATACCAGCATTGATATTAGAAGCTTCCAACATGCCTTCATCTGATATCTCATTGGCCAGTACTAGATCACACAGTCACCTCTATCTGCAAGGGTGGCTGGAAAAGTGTTATCAAGCTTTTCCAAGCCCTAAGGCAGGCAAGAAAGAAGAAATTGGAAATGTATTAGCAAGTCAGCATATTATTTGGAAATGCAGGAGTAAATATTAGAATTTTTAAAAGAAAGTTCAAATGATGAAGAAGAATTGCTGCCAAGCACAGTGGCTTACACCTGTCATCCCAGCACTTTGGGAGGCCAAGGTGGGAAGGATTGCTTGAGCCCAGAAGTTGAAGACCAGCCTGGGCAACATGGGGAAACACTGTCTCTACAAAAAAAATACAAAACTTTAGCCAGGCATGGCAACATGCAACTGTAGTCCCAGGTGAAGGTTGGAGAATTGATTTAAAAAAAGAAAGAAAGAAAGAAAGGAAAAGAATTGTCTCTTAGGAGTAGGACTGGAAAGTGGGTAGGAGTGAGGCATGCCTTGTAAACAATATTACTTTCAAAAGTATTAATCAATGTAATCATTTGACTTTTAAACTACATATATGGTTTTATATACATATACAGTTAATACATACATATATATATATATATATATACACACACATATACACACACTTTTGATCAGAATATGGCTAATTTGAGAAATTACAGTGCAAATTGCAAACATACTGTGCACTCTCTTGCCCATTTACAGATCTGTCTCCTCAAAACTCTTGCTTTCTTTCCTCCCTCACCCAGCCAGCTCCCAACCTTCCTTCATGTCAGTGTTCATTATCTCTTCCTCAGGGAAGCCTCTTCCATGCTCCCAGATGAGAGATAGGTATTTTGGAAAGATACATCTCTCCATAATTGATTTACAGAGCAACACCTCTGTTCTTGACAACACTTAATGCAGTTGTGATTTCACATTTACTTGTGTGGTCTTTGATGACCAACCATCTCCCACCACTAGACTCTAAGCACCATGAAGGCAACTAGCATGCCTATTATTGGTTCAGCATCATCTCTCCAGTGCATAGCTGGCAGATGTAAATATTTGATGAACGAATAAGTGACAAACACTCTCAGTCACAAGCATCCTTCCCATTCTACAACTGTTCCATGGTTGGGGAACTTCAGCTGAGCGAGGCATCACATTGAGCACCTTCAACAGAACTGTCGAGCAAATAAATTCCAGAAGCAGCTGGGCGAGGCGTCTCACGCCTGTAATCCAAGCACTTTGGAGGCCAAGGCGGGTGGATCACCTGAGGTCAGGAGTTCAAGACCAGCCTGACCAACGTGATGAAGCCCCGTCTTAAAAAAATAAATAAATACAAATAAATTCCAGAAGCATTTATGGAGACCCTGCTGTACTCCAGGTGAACTGGCTTCCTCATTTAGGTCTCAACAGTACTCTATGAGATGGTAATGATAAGAGTTAAGGATGCATTCTGCAGCAAACCAAAGAGCAGCCAACTAGTAGAGCTAGTAGGGCCTTTGCCAAGACTGGTTAACTTCTCTTGCACGATAAGAAATCTGGAGCCAGGGACGGAGGGAGGCATTCGCTGACATTAGATCAAAAATTCGTAATTCACAGCTCTGAATCAGTGTCTTTGCACTAGTCTGCTGTTCATGGTAGAAAATATCATGTCCTTGAATAGTCAAATTTAAAGGCACAAAGACAAAGCACTCAGTGCAGGGATGAACATTTTTCCCAGAAGCTCTCATCAGACTTTCATTTTTATCTCATTGGCCAGAATTGGGTCATATGACCAGTATAGATCAGAAGCTGGAAGAACTGTCCATGAGGTTAAAAAAAAAAAATCTCCACTCAATAGTTGAACAAATCAGGGTTATCTTAGCAAGAAAGAAGTGAGAGATTGGTGTTTAACAGGACCGGGCATGGTGGCTCATGCCTATAATCCCAGCACCTTGGGAGGCAGAGGCAGGCAGATCACTTGAGGTCAGTAGTTCAAGACCAGCCCAGTCAATGTAGTGAAACCCCCGTCTCTATTAAAAATACAAAAAATTTAGTCAGGTGTGATGGCTCATGCCTGTAGTCCCAGCTACTTAGGAGGTTGAGAAAGGGAGAATTGCTTGAACCAGGGAGGCAGAGGTTGCAGTGAGCCGAGATCATACCACTGCACTCCAGCCTCAGTGAGAGAGTGAGTTTTGAGACTCCATCTCAAAAAACAAACCAACAGCAGCTGGGCACAGTCTATAATCTCAGCATTTTGGGAGGCCAAAGTGGGAGGATTGCTTGAGGCCAGGAGTTTGAAACCATCATGAGCAACATAGAGAGACGCCTTTTCTACCAAAATTAATTTAAAAAAAAGTTAGCCAGGCATGGTGATGCATGCCTGTAATCCCGGCTATCCAGGAGGCTGAGGAGGGAGGATTGCTTGAGCTCTGCAGTGAGCTGTGATCACACCACTGCACTCTAGTCTGGGCAACAGAGCAAGACCCCACCTCAAAAAATATATAAAATAAAATAATTTTTTAAAACCCAGCAGTGATACAGTATTAATAGTTCCATAGTACAGATAATAAATTTGACTTTCATTTTGGATAATGTAAGTAGCAGAGCTACAATTCAAATCTAGATCTGCCCTTTTTCAAAGCCTGTACCATGCCACCTCCTAGCCTTGAATATGAAGTTGTTTCTTTTCCTGTATACAGATGTGGTAGATTGTGGCTTCAGAGAGGAAAACTACTTGACGCAAGGTTTTGAAGGAAATAAAGCAAATTGGGTAGATAGGGAGAATGAGAGTGTGGTTGTGGGATGTTGTATTAATTGGACCCTCCTTGACTTTCACTCTGTGTGAAAATGTTTTTTATGTATCCTATTGATCATCAGGGCATCTCTGTCTATTTAGGGGATTATTATTATTATTGCTTTGATGATCTAAATGAACTATAAATACTCCAAGATGAGATAACATTTACCCAAGGGAAAATGCCAGAACAAGAACCCAGAGACCATGGCTAGGGCCACAGCAGAACAGAATGTTCCCTCTGAGATTTTTAATGAGACATGCTTATTGTTGATGCGTCAACATCTTGGAAATGTCTCAACCTGGAAAAACATATATTCAGATAACTTAATATCATGAAACTTCCTCGTTCCTATTTGAACACCTTCAGTAATTCCGCAGTACAAATATGGCAACCTAACATACCGGTTGCAGCCTTCCTCTAACCCCTATTGCCTGAATCTGTCTCCAGTGGTCTTCCACATAAGAAGAAACGAGGTGGGTGTAGCCTGATATGCGGTCGGCAAGCTACAGCCTAAAGAGAATCATTCTTGTCCAAGCCTTGGGACCCCTTCCCAACCCCCACCCCCATCACAAATTTGACCACCTAAGCCACGTGTAAACATTTGGAGGGCAGGTCAAGAACACCAGAAAGAGTATTTGGAGGCTGGGCATAGTGGCTCATGCCTGTAATCCCAGCACATTGGGAGGCCAGGGAAGGTGGATCACCTGAGGTCGGGAGTTCAAGACCAGCCTGACCAACATGGAGAAAACTCATCTCTGCTAAAAATACAAAATTAGCCAGGTGTGGTGGTACATGCCTGTAATCCCAGCTACTCAGGAGGCTAAGACTGGAGAATCACTTAACCCAGGAGGCGGAAGTTTCGGTGAGCTGAAATCACACCATTGCCACTGCACTCCAGCATGGGTAACAGAGGGAGACACTGTCAAAAAAAAAAAAAAAAAAAAAAAAA
>NW_022436943.1:25868560-25909661 GCF_009761245.1 Sapajus apella | reverse complement strand
AAAAAAAAAAAAAAAAAAGAGAGAGAGAGAGAGAAAAAAAAAAAAAAGGAAAGAAAGAAAAAAGAAAGAAAACTGGACCAGGAATCTAGGATCTCAAGCCAAGAGATCTGAATGAGTGAAAACCAAATGGGAGCATATAATATTCAGACAGTGCAAAACCTAGGACAATCATTAGCAGCATTTGCTGGTGGGATAATTTGCTATTATTGTCCCACCTGGTCCTGGCCCAGCCCCTCCCTCCTCTGCATGAGGTGGTATCAGTTGCTCCTAGGTGGTCCTGGCAAAAAGCCCTGACATTTCTCAGGGTACTACTGTACAGAGATATTAGACAGGCCTCTGTTACAGTTTCTTGTTCATGCTCTTCTCAGTATAATAGGTTTGGAGACAGCCAGGGCACTATACATTTCCACTGTGCTTTATCTATCTCTGGCTGCAGAGCTTCGGGTAGAGATATTTGTGGGGTAGGGAGTAGGACGTGGCTAGGTCGAGGTGTTCCAGCCCAGCTGGTAAGTGGTCTTGTCACATGTTCAGGCATTAGCAGCAGAAGGCAGGTGAAGGAAGCATCTGAGGCCATGACTGGTCCCACATAGTAGATTTCCAGGTTGGGAGATGGCACATTTGCCGGGAAGAGAGCCGTTCAGTGTTACCTAATTCAGGCATCCTCTCTAATTCTTAGGCAGTTAGCCTTTCAGTCATGAGAGAGGATCTCGGAGTGACCCACACCTCCTTCTGGCTTCCGCCTGGATGTCAGATGTCAGAGATGCATTAAGGGCTTGCTACTTAAAGTGCAGCCACAGACCAGTTTGCTGTTGGAATAACCTGGGAGCTTGTTAGAAGTATAGAATCTCAGGCTACACATCAGACCTCCTGAATCAAACCTGCATTTTCACAAGATTTATATGGACCTTACAGTTTGACAAACACTCATCTAAGGCTTGAAGATACAGCCATGAGTGGAAGCCGTAGCTTCTGGGGGTTCAGGGCTAAGAATGACATGGATTTTTGTAGGTAAATTGTGACCAAGGGACCAAGTCTATTGTATCAGAGATTACTCTTCAAAAATCAGCTGTGATTATCAATGAATGAAGTTAATATGGTGAAGGATTGATGGGAAGCTTTAGAATGAGTTGGTCACCACCTAAACCCATTGATCAATCTTAACATAACCAGACATGACGGGCCTCCTGAAGGACCAATATGGCCAAGCCCATGGCACTACCTTTGAGATGTTCTTGTCTGAAAAATGAAGCTGAATCTAATCAAGCCTCCAGAGCTAATACCTACAGGAAATAAGGGAGCTAAGAAACAAGTTGAATGACACTCCAAGGAGCCAAGCAGAAACAATCTCAAATGTTGGGAAGCCTACAGGCAGCAGAGTTAGTTACTGCAGGAAGTCAGTGGCATGGGGGGAAATGTGAAGGTGGGAGAGGGGAAGAATCTACATTAAAATGGATTTAGCCAGACTCAGTGCCTCACACCTATAATCCCCAGTCTTTGGGAGGCCAAGGCAGGTAGATCATGAGGTTAGGAGTTTGAGACAAGCCTGGCCAAGATGGTGAAACCCTGTCTCCACTAAAAATATAAAAATTAGCCAGGCGTGGTGGCAGGTGCCTATAGTCCCAGCTATTTGGGAGGCTGAGGCAGAGAATTGCATGAATTCAGGAGGCAGAAGTTGCAGTGAACTGAGATCGTGCCACTGGACTCCAGCCTGGGCAATGGAGCAAGACACTGTCTCATAAATAAATAAATAAAATAATGAAATGGATTTAAAAGGCAAACAACTAAATGGAATCTGTGGACCTGGTTTGGATCTTGATTTAGACAATTAATAAACAGCTGGTACTTGGCTCACCGGTTCTCATTCCGGCACTAAGGACCGAGTAAAAGGACATCAATTTACTTTTCTCGATTTTACTCCCCAATACTTCCATTCGCGGACTCTGTGCACCAGCTGAACTGCTCTGCTCTGCACAATAAATACTGCATTTTCCAGGTTTTTTTGTTTGTTTTGAGACAGAGTCTTTCTCTGTCACCCAGGCTGGAGTGCAGTGGCACCATCACAGCTCACTGTAACCTCCACCTCCCAGGTTCAAGCGGTTCTCATCCCTAGCCTCCCGAGTAGCTGGGATGAAAAAGGTGTACCACCATGCCCAGTCTTTTTAGTAGAGATGGGTTTCACCATGTTGGCCAGGCTGGTCTCAAACTCCTGTCCTCATGTGATTTGCCAGCCTCAGCCTCCCAAATTGCTGGGATTATAGGCGTGAGTCACTGAGCCCGGCTATTGAAAGCAGTTTAACTTAATAACTTAAGACTGGCATAGCAATTAAGAGAGAAGCAGGAGGAAGACACGTGATTGCTCTTTATTCTAAGTATTTTCAGTAAACTACCTATTTAAGCTTCTACCAGAGCCATACATGATCCAGAAAGAAGGGCCCACAGAAATGATCCTGGAAACCCGGTCGAATCTTGCTTTTGCTCACTTTGTCAGTTGCTGCCACCTATTTTCTGCAGCCATGGTGGGCTTAAAGTCAGTTGTCTGTGATTCTGCAACATGTAGGTGTTAATTATTAGCCAATCTGCTTTAAATGTGACATTTCAACAGAATCAACTCATAAAAAGTTAGCATTTTATTTATTTTGTTTTATTTTACTTGAGACAAAGTCTTGTTCTGTCACCCAGGCTGGAGCACAGTGGTGTGATCTTGGCTCCCTGCAACCTCCGCCTCCCAAGTTCAAGCAATTCTCTTGCCTCAGCCTCTCAAGTAGCTGGAATTACAGGTGCCCACCACCACACCTGTGGCTAATTTTTGTCTAAAAAGTAACAATTTTATTTATTTTATTTTTGGTTTTTTGAGAGACAAGCTCTCACTCTGTTGCTCAGGATGGAGTGCAGTGGCACAATTACAGCTCACTGCAACCTTGACCTCCCAGGCTCTCAATAAGCCTCTCACCTCAGCCTACTAGAAATACAGCAGGGAAGGGCCACCACACCTGGTGAATTTTTAATAATTTTTTGTAGAGACAGGGTCTCACTGTGTTGTCCAGGCTAGTATTAAACTCCTGATCTCAAGGGATCCTCCCACCTGAGCCTTCCAAAGTGCTGGGATTACAGGCCTGAGCCACCATGCCCTGCCAAAAGTAACAATTTTAAGAGTTCTGTATTTGTAACTAAGCATTTTAAAAATGAAACAATGGTGTGTTTGTTAACTGTTGCTGTGTAACAAACTATCCCAAAGTTTAGCAGCCTAAAAACACAAACACAGAACATGCTACATAGTTTCTAAGAGTTAGGAATCCAAGAGCATCTCAGCCAGGGTTCCAAGTCTCTCATGAGCTATGGTCAAGCTACCAGCGGGGACTATGATCATCCAAAGGCCTAAGGATCACATGGTTCTCCCACAGACTGTTGGACAGGCTTGAATCACAGGCCTTGTGAATCTCTCCACACTGATGTCTCAACATCCTCAAGACATAAGAAAGCTGGTTTCCCCTAGAGCAAGTGACAGAAAGAGACAGAAACAGAAGGTCGTGGCATCTTTTATAACCTAATTTTGGAAGTGAATGACTATTCTTTCTGCTGTTTCCTATTGTTCATACAGACCAATCTTGGTGCAGTGTGAGAAGAAATTGTACAAGAGATGCAGGATCCTCAGGGGCTGTCTTAAAGACTGCCTGCCCAATATGGATAGTTTCCAAAGCTTTAAAAAAACAAAACAAAAACAAAACTCAAACCCTGTTTTAAATACAGCTTATTCAAACAAGATACTTGTAAAACTAAAATAAATGTGAGGATATTGCATAATACATAGGTGTGCATGCATCCTGTCAGAATATCCAATCAGTCTTAACAGGAGAGCTTAAAGTGTTTCATAGGTCTCTTATTTTGGATTTTTTTCCTTTAATTTTTCTAATCTTTTCCTTTTATTTTAATTAGTGCATGCTGCTTCAAACAAGACATAGGGGCACTTTAAAGATTATATGTTTTTATAATAAATGCAATCCTTTCTTGTTTTTCCTGGCTGCTCTATTTTTATCCCGGGCATTTTGCCTTTTTGGTTGAATTGATTGTGTCTTTCTTGTCTCAGCTGTCTAGTGTGTCCTTCAGCTAGTAGGAATTTACCAAGTATCTGGCAATCTGCGGAATCTCAAATGAGTCTAAACTTCTCTGGTTTAAAAAATAGAATCAGCGAGGAGAACAGATTAGGAGGGAGAGGAAGAACAGTCTGAGAGTAGAATTCTCCAGTGAGTCACCAGCTGCCTGAGTTGCCCCAGGCAAAATGCAAAATGGGTCCTTAGCCAGGATCTGCCCACTGGCCCCACTGGCTCCATTCCCTGCTGCAGGCATCTCAGCCCTTTGAAACGAAGACAGCCTGTCCCTAAGAGGGGCCCCAACCCTCCCTGCCACAGATTTCATGATATAGGCAGCCACCTGTGCCAAACAACCATAGAGGCCTCCTGTTGTCTCTGATAATAGACAAACTAGGCTCCTGCCTGTAATCCCAGCACTTTGAGAGGTCGAGGCCGGTGGATTACAAGGTCAGGAGTTTGAGACCAGACTGACCAACACGGTGAAACCCTGTCTCTACTAAAAATACAAAAATTAGCTGGTTGTGGTGGTGTACGCCTGTAATCCCAGCTACTCAGGAGACTGAGGCAGGAGAATTGATTGAACTCGGGAGGCGGAGATTGCAGTGAGCCGAGATTGCACCACTGCGCTCCAGCCTGGGAGACAGAGAAAGACTCCATCTCAAAAAAAAAAAAAAAAAAAAAAAGACAAACTGGCAAGCCTGAGGGGAGGGGAGGGAATAGGAAATTCAGCCAAAAAATGTACTTTGTTGATATCTGTGGTAATTTTTTTTAAAAAATTGAGACATTAGTTTTAAAGTGGAATGTTACTTAAAAGTCTAATTTCATCTTCTCTTAAAAAAAAAAAAAAATCATGATCTGACAACACTGGGCCCACATAGCAATAATGGCCCTAAGCAAATATAGGCACCTCCTATTTACTCAGTCTCTACCATGCTCTGCATTTCCACAATCTTCAGGCTGGGTGTCAGCTGCCATTTACTATCACTCTTCTACTATTTTTCTTTTCTTTTCTTTTTCTTTTTGTTTTTTGTTGCTGTTTTCTGTCGCCAGGCTAGAGTGCAATAGTGTGATCTTGGCTTACAACAAACTCCCAGGTTCGTTTGATTCTCCCACCTCAGCCTCCTGAGTAGCTGGAACTATAGGCTCATACCATCACACCCAGCTAATTTTTGTATTTTTAGTAGAGATGGGGTTTCACTATGTTGGCCAGGTTGGTCTCAAACTCCTGACTTCATGATCCCCCTGCCTTGGCCTACCAAAGTGCTGGGATTACAGGCATGAGCCACTGATCCCAGCCCACTCCTCTGCTATTTTTCTAACACTTTTTTCTGAGCATATTTCTTTTTCTTTTATTTATTTATTTGTTTATTTAATAAGATGGGGTTTCACCATGATGGCCAGTCTTGTCTTGAACTGCTGACCTCAGGTGATCCACCCACCTTGGCATCCCAAAGTGCTAGGATTATAGGCTTGAGCCACCGCGCCCGGCCTCTGATCATATTTCTTTATCATTAATGAAGAAAAAAGCCAAACTAAAAGGATCACCTATTTTAAGAAAATTACAAGAGATCCTCTTTCTCTATGAAAAGAAAGAAAATTGCTGTTTATTATGTAAAGAATGACTGTATCTAAAGAACACAAATTGACAATTGCCATTTTTAAAACTACTTTCAGAGGTAGGATAAATGAAACAACACAGGATGAAAATGTTGCCAAACTGAAAAAGAAGATAGTCATTTCAAGAGTTTGTTTTTACAAGTAAAGTTGCTGTAAAAATGTAGTTACAAATTTGATGTCAGGGCATTTAAACCTGTTACAGATGGTGAATGTATAACAAAGTATCTACTGAGCACAGAAAACAAAGTATATCCTCCCCAACCAGCACTGAGAAACAATGTTACTCAGCATGTTGCAGATAGGGCTGGGAAAATTAGACAAATAGTTTGTTGGAGTCTCCAAGGGGGTCCCCAATAAATTGCATTCTTTTTTTCCTACCTAGATTCTAATGTGGTGAGAAACAAAATAAAGATCAAAGATGGAGGTCACAATGTCAACTACAAAAGACCATTACAAATGTCAAATACAATTGAGAGAGGTACAGTTGAGGTTGTGACTTCATAAGAGAGCAAAATTGAGCCTGGAGATTGAAATCCAGAATTACAGTCCCCAACATGCAAACTGACACTATGGGAGAACAAACCTATAGGCAGATTTTGTTCAAGAGAAGGAAGGAAAGCTAGAAGCCAAAACAAGTATGTCCTGTTTCCCTTCGTAAATTTTCAAATCAGACAAATCACTCTAAAATCACCAATGATGGGCTGGGAACAGTGGCTCACACCTGTAATCCTAGCACTTTGGGAAGCCAAGGTGAGTGGATCATTTGAGGTCAGGAGTTCCAGATCAGCCAGGTCAAGATGGTGAAACCCCATTTCTACTAAAATTACAAAAAAAAATAAAATAAAATAAAAAAAAATAAATTCAAAAATCAAAATTAGCCGGACTTGATGGTGGGTCCCTGCAGTCCCAGCTACTCAGGAGGCTGGGGCAGGAGAATTGCTTGAACCCAGGAGACAGAGGTTGAAGTGAGCCAAGATTGTGCTGCTACATTCCAGCCTCAGTTACAGAGTGAGACCATGTCTTAAGAAAATAAATAAAATAAAATTATTAATGATGTATTATTTGATGAGAGCACAGGTATAAACAAGACCCTTTAGTTAGCTTTATGAATGAATGGTGTTGATGAGAATTTAGAGGGAACTTTGGGATTCTCAGACATGGCAGCCATGACAGGAAAAGATTTGGTTTTATGACTGTGTAGTATAATCCAGCATTGGTGAAACTCTTTAAGTGTGACCACTGGGAATGTTCAGTGAAGAATAATGTGGATGTCAGACTTGCTTCACATCATAACCTAAGATGGTAATGCATTCTACATTCATGGAACATAGAAGTGGAAGCTACTGAATGCAGTATAATGTAGCAACCAAAGCAAAATATGCCCATACTGGAATATCTAATTCTGTAAGCAGCTTGGGAGAAGTTACCCCAACTATGAAAACAGAGGTACTGGCCAGGTGTGGTGGCTCATAACTGTAATCCCAGCACTTTGGGAGGCCAAGGCAGACAGATCACAAGGTCAGGAGATCAAGACCATCCTGACCAACATGGTGAAACCCTGTCTCTACTAAAAATACAAAATTCAGCCAGGCATGGTGGTGCACACCTGTAGTCCCAGCTACTTGGGAGTTTGAGGCAAGAGAATTGCTTGAACCTGGGAGGTGGAGGTTGCAGTAAGCCGAGATCGTGTCATTGCACTCCAGCCTGGTGACAGAGCAAGACTCCGTCTCAAACAACAATGACAACAAAACAGAGGTACCTACATTTGCACATAGTCGTTTTCTATCCTGAAATAGAATTAAAAGAATCTCACCCAGAGAATTCCATGCTAAACTTGGAGTAGCACAGCATGAAGGATAAGACCTGAGATAGCAACAGGAAAGGCAAAGGAATAGTTTGTGGTTCTATACAAAAGAGGAACGAAATGCCACCTCCTATGGGAAGGCTTACAAGGCCTCTTCTCATCCCTAGAGAATTAGTCATTGTGCAGGTTGGATTCCCACAGCACTTGGGATTTATGCTTTTTTCAGTTAGAAGTCTGGGTTGCAAACACAGAAACCCACTTGGGCTGATCACAAGAGGCAATAAATCATACAGTATTGATGTATTGATTCTATGAGACACCCTGTCTCATAGAATTAAAAAACTGACATGCAGTGAGGCCTGAAACGGGAGTCACGACCATGGGTGGTCACAGAGTCCAGAGCCCCTTGGCTTCTCTGTGGCAGTCCCTTCCTTCTTTCTAGGCAACCTTCTTTGTTCTGCTGCTAAGTCTGCTTGGTGGGTAGAAGGTGACTTCCCAACCCACTTTTTTTTTTTTTTTTTTTTTTTTTTTTTTGAGACAGAGTCTCACTCTGTTGCCCAGGCTGGAGTGCAGTGGCATGATCTTGGCTCACTGCACCCTTGACCTCCTGGACTCAAGGCATCCTCCTGCCTCAGCCTCCCTAGTAGCTAGGACTGCAGGCACATTCCACCACATCCAGCTAGTTTCTGGTTTTTTTGTCTGTCTGTTTGTTTGTTTGTTTGTTTTGTAGAGTCACTGTTTCACCACGTTACCCAGACTGGTCTCCCACTCCTGGACTCAAGCAATCCACACACCTTGGCCTCCCAAAATGCTGGGATTGAGGAGTGAGCCACCGTGCTCAGCCTCTCTCAAGTTTTCACGTTTGAGCCCTGTAGAGGGAAATGACCAACCAACTCTACCTCTCAGCGTTTTTCTTAGCCATTCTCTCTCCTCCCCAGCCAACTCTTCTTGCCCCACCCTTATTCTGGATTCCTAGGAGAAAAAAAAAAAAAATTGTGATTGGCCTGAATTAGATCAGATGTTTACCCTGTGGGCCAATTGTTGTCGCCAGGCAGGCAGGATCACATAGAAACACAGCTACGCCCCCTCCAACCTCACTGACACCACCACCACCAAGACCACCAATTTAGACTGGCTGGAGTGATAATTCACTAGGTAGCCACTAAAATACAGTGTAATAAATGTATCTGATTTTTCTCCCGGCCAAACATGGGCAGGGGGACTTTGAAGCAAGGTAATTGCATCTTACTCCTTTTTCTACTTTCTGTACCTAGCTTAGTAGCCTACATATTAGTGAAGGGAACGTATGAGGTAACCTGAATAGATGTTTTTGTTGAGTTATTGACTGTAAAAATGCACAGACCCGGGCTGTGCTTTGAGAGCAAAACACAAATGTGTGCATATGCACATACACATAAACACACACAAACATATACACACATATGTCTGCGAGCGGTGTCCTTTTAGTTACAATTTTTTAGTTACAATCAGAGAAAAAAAAAATTAGCTCTGGCTACTTTAATCGGAAAGGCTTGCTTGCTTGCTTGCTTGCTTTCTTTCTTTCTTTCTTTCTTTCTTTCTTTCTTTCTTTCTTTCTCTTTCTTTCCTAAATTTATTTATTTTTCTTTCTTTGAGACTGAGTCTCATTCTGTCACTTAGGCTAGAGTGCAATGGCACAATCTCATCTCTCTGTAGCTTCTGCCTCCTGACTTCAAGCAATTCTCCTTCCCAGCCTCCTGGGTAGCTGGGACTACAGGTGCATGTCACCACACCTGGCTAATTTTTGCATTTTTAGTAGAGATGGATCTGAGCCACCATGCCCAGCCAGAAATGGATTTCGATAGAAGGATATGGGCAGCTGACAGAATCAAAGGGAAATCTTTATATCAGGGCTCAGGAGGAACAGGAGCTGGGGCTGCTTCTCTGGGTCTCCATGGGAGTGAGTTGGTGGTTGGCACAGGGCACTGTCACGCCACTTTCTGCTCCGAGTTGAATACTCAGAGCCCAGGGAGAAGGCATCCAATGGGACAAGGATAGGGCCCCACATCAAGACTGCGAAGAAGAAAATTGTCTAGATAGGCAAAGGTAGTGGAGTCTACTGCAGGAGCCACTTTAGACCACTGGAGCAGTTACTGCAATGGAAAGTGAGCTGGCTGCTGCCTGTCCCCTTCATTCTGCCTGCTAGAAAGTAGCTGGGAAGCTTCTGATACAGGAACTCACGAGAGACAGAAACATCCCCCAGCCTTGGCACCCCTCTGCAGCTCCACCTGTGAATGCTGCCTGAATGTCGCCTTCCAACCACACTTGGAAGTAGTTCTGCCTCGGGATTCTGGAGCAACACAGCTTTGATGGAGGGTTTTTCATTCATTCCTAAATTGCCTCCAGTACTTTTCAAATCAGGAAAATGGCAAGGAAAAGCCAATGGTGTGGAATGGGAGAGAGGTGAAGCACTTTCCCTGGGGTGGCAGGGGAAGATAAGCTGGTGTCTAGCTAAAGCATTAATCAGTGACATCCACAGATTCCTCAACTGAGGGATCTGGGGTAAACTCAAAAGTGTTTGGAACTAGCAGATGCTGTTGGGAATCTCTTCAGTCCTAGATTTGGAGATTCCCCAGCTGAGTGATCTTATCTCAAATGGTGGGGAGGTGAAGTCCACACAGTGTTCATTTCCAGATCCTGATGTATGGGGCTGAAGAGAGCATCTGTGATGGCCCACGTGGCTGCCTCAGCTGCCTGTCCCAATCCTGCCCACTACTGTCCTCAAACACTGGCCTGCAGTGCCTGGGAGGAGTGTTGTCTTGATCTGGAAAGAGGCACTTGCAATGCCAGCTGAGTGCAGAACACTTTCGATTCTAAAATCTTGCCTCGATGGAGTCTTTCTAAAGCATTCAATTTAGTTGGCATAGAAAGAACAATTCTGGCTGGGCGCGGTGGTTCACACATGTAATCCTAGCGCTTTGGGAGGCTGAGGTGGGTGAATCACTTGAGGTCAGGAGTTTGAGACCAGCCTGGCCAACATGGTGAAACCTCATCTCTACTAAAAATACAAAAATTAGCCAGGCGTGGTGGTGGGCACCTGTAATCCCAGCTACTTGGAAGGCTGAGGCAGGAGAATCACTGGAACCTGGGATGCAGAGGTTGAAGTGAGTGGAGATCATGCCACTGCACTCCAGCCTGGGAGTCAGAGCAAGATTCCAATCTCTAAATAAATAAATAAACAAACGAATAAGCAAAAGAACAATTCTGTTTGTTTTCACACCCATATTCCCTTAGTTTATGTACTATTCCAGTAAATCACTTACATTATAAGGAGCATAATAGGTCTGGTGGCAAACTCAGCTGAGCTTTGTCATGCATGCCCCTCAACCTAGGAAGCCAAGGTCTCTCCCGGCCATCCTGGCTCCCTGTCTGAGAGCAAATTGCCTATTTCACAGAAATATTGACAATGGCTAACTCCAGTTTGTAGGTTTATGGGTGATATTTTTGGGTGGTACTATTTTATAGTCTCAAAAATTTCTGTAGGCTTATATTACTTTTTATAATCAAAGAAAAATGTGTTTTAAAGACATATTTGCACATTCAAATGTATTTTTGACATTTACGAGGAATATACCAAAGACAATTTTCAAGGATTTTGTTGATAAGAGACAGAAAAGGAAAAAATAATCTGTTTTTTTTTTTCCCCATTTATTTATTTTATTGCACTTTAGGTTTGGGGGTACATGTGAAGAACATGCAAGATTGTTGCATAGGTACACACGTGGCAGTGTGATTTGCTGCCGTCCTCCCCATCACCTACATCTGGCATCTGTCCCCCTGCTATCTCTCCCCAGCTCCCCACCCCCCACTGTCCCTCCCCTATTTCCCCCCAACTGACCCCAGTGTGTAGTGCTCCCCTACAAGAAAAGAAAACTTCAGGCCAATATCCATGATGAACATAGATGCAAAAATCTTCAATAAAATACTGACAAGCCGATTGCAACAGCACATCAAAAAGCTTATCCACCATGATCAAGTAGGCTTCATCCCGGGGATGCAAGGCTGGTTCAACATATGCAAGTCTATAAACGTAATTCACCATATAAACAGAACCAAAGACAAAAACCACATGATTATCTCAATTGATGCAGAGAAGTCCTTTGACAAAATTCAACAGCCCTTTATGCTAAAAACTCTCAATAAGCTAGGTGTTGACGGAACATATCTCAAAATAATAAAATAATCAGCTTTTGATAATGGTAGATAGAAGTGGTTTTATGGATTTTTTTTTTGAGTGCCTTTATGTGTTTACCCTTTATTAACCAGGACTCTATTTACAAATGGAAATCAGTGTAAGAATTAACCATTGTAAAACCTCTTTTTTTTTTTTTTTTTGTTTTGAGATGGAGTTTCGCTCTTGTTACCCAGGCTGGGGTGCAATGGCGCGATCTTGGCTCACGGCAACCTCCACCTCCTGGGTTCAGGCAATTCTCCTGCCTCAGCCTCCTGAGTAGCTGGGATTACAGGCACACACCACCATGACCAGCTAATTTTTTGTATTTTTAGTAGAGACGGGGTTTCACCATGTTGACCAGGATGGTCTCGATCTCTTGACCTCGTGATCCACCCTCCTCAGCCTCCCAAAGTGCTGGGATTACAGGCGTGAGCCACCGCGCCCGGCCTGTAAAACCTCTTTAAGTGGGCCAATCAAAATAGGATTTTTAAAAGTTACCTTACGGACCAGGCGTGGTGGCTCATGCCTGTAATCCCGGCACTTGGGAGGCCAAGGTGGGTGGATCACCTGAGGTCAGAGGTTTAATCTGAAATGTGGTGAAATCCGGTCTCTACTTAAACTACAAAAATTAGCCGGGCATGGTGGCAGATGCCTATAGTCCCAGCTACTTGGGAGGCTGAGACAGGAGAAGTCACTTGAACCTGGGAGACAGAGTTTGCAGTGAGCAAGATTGTGTCACTGCACTTCAGCCTGGGCGACAGAGATTCCAACTCAAAATAATAATAATAATAATAATAAACAAAAACAAAAAATAAATTTACCTTATGTAGCATCATGTGTTTTTCTATTTACTAATTTTTTTTTACTATAAACATAATAAAAATCATTTCAATAATCAACATTGAGAGAAAGGATACAACAGTTACTCAATTTAACCACTAAACTGTGACCTTTTTGTTCAAATTATTTTCTCCCCTAGACTTTCAAACATTGAATAAGTCTTGCCCCATGCTAGCCTCAAAACAATGTTCAGAATAGGCCAGGCAGATGTGATGATTCCGGTAGGTTCTACGTAGACAGACAGCTGATCAAAGGGAATGCCCACTGCCTGATTGCTTTGTGCCAAGCGGTTCTTCCAGAGTTAAGCTGGCTGTGTCCAATGAGGGACACCTGTACCTTGGGAACGATTAGCACATTCCCCAGAGATAAGGCAACTCTCACTAACCAGACTACTCCAAGGATGGCTAAGGACAACCAAGAAATACTAAGGTCACTTACGTAGATGATTTTTCTTTCTTTATGTGTATATATTTTTAAGTTTCTGATATTTGCTTCATCTCATCTTTCTTTCAGAAATTTTGTATTGATTAAGTCCCTGTGTCAGAAATTGATATAATCATATGAAATATTTAATCTGCCATAGGGACCCTTTGTTAATGACCACAATATCTGTTTAGCTAAAATTTAACATAAGTTTAAAATTGTTTACATTTCTGTGGTAATACAAAGCAATTGAAAATATGCCAAACATTTCCCCTCTCTTCTCTTTAACTATTAAAAAACCTCTGAATTTGTGTTTGTTTTTTTGTTTTCGTAACATTCTCTGAAACTAATTTCATACCTCAGGACAATTTTTTTCTTTGGGATAACTTGCTGGCACTTTGCTGGGTTTTAGTCCAAAGAAACTGAAAGGCGGAATCCAAACAAAACCTTGTTTACTTTTTCCACACTTCAGGAACTAGAGTAAATTCAGTTCACAGAACCCTAGGGGGATGGAAAACAAAAAAAGGGCTTTTCATTGTGCACAGCTGAAATTAGAAAAGAAGGCTTTGTTTACACTGGACATTAACATCCTAATTAAAAGGGTAAGGCAATACATTGATAATGATAGATAATTGCCCTTGAGAGCAGCCATTGATGAGCTCTGGTAATCAAATGTTTGGAGGCATTGAGATGTTAATGGAATTAAATTCTAGGAGCTGCCCAATTTTTGTGGAAGGAACTTACGTTTGGACAGAGTATGTTTTTCTGGCAATCTCCCTTGACGGTGCTTCACCAAGGTTCAAAAAGGCCGTATATTCTCTTGGGTGCCTGTCACTTTATTGCTGGCTTCAGGGAAAGAGACAAGGACCCACAGGTCTCCCTGTCCCAGGTTGAGGCCGGTGGCTGCAGCAGGCTGTCCAGTCGGGCAGTGTACCAGCCAGCCTTCCTCTGTTTGCTGTTTCACCTTTCCATTCCCTCATTTCCATCCATTGGCTCCTAATGTGGGACACTGCTGTGGGCTTTGGTTTTCTACCTCAGTGAGCATTTAACAGTCTGTTTTGATGCCTTGCTTTTATAGCCAGGTTTAACAAAGCAAGGCATGGAATCACTTTTCCTAGGAAGTCAAGAAAAACAAATCCAATCGAGCTTCCACTGGTAGGTTGTTGTTATTATTTCTGCTTTATTTTTATTTATTTATTTTTTGAGACAGAGCCTCGCTCTCTTGCCCAGGCTACCTGGCACAATCATGGCTCACTTTCAGCCTCTTCCCCCCAAGCTCAAACAAGCCTCCCACCTCAGCCTCCCTAGTAGCTGAGGCTACAGGTGCACATGAGCATGCCTGGCTAATCTTTGTATTTTTTGTAGAGAAGGGGTTTTACCATATTGCCCAGACTAGTCTTGAACTTCTGGCCTCAAGTGATGCATTCACATCGACCTCCCCAAGTGTTGGGTTAACTGGCATGAGCCGCTGCACCCAGCTATTTCTGCGTTATATTAAGCCTTCTTCCTTCCATACTGTGTTAGGGCATATACAATGGTTGCTATTTAGCCATTTTTAAATGTATTTTTAAAATTGTGGTATAAAACACATTTACCATCTTAACCATTTTTAAGCGTACGATTCAATGGTATTAAATACCTTCATAATGTTGTCCAACCGTTACCACCACCCATCTCCATAACACTTCTCATCTTGTAAAACTGAAACTGTCGCGGTGGCGCACACCTGTAATCCCAGCACTTTGGGAGGCCAAGGTGGGTGGATCACGAGGTCATGATTTCGAGATCAGCTGGCCAGCGTGGTGAAACCCAGTCTCTAGTAAAAATACAAAAATTAACCAGGCCTGATGGTGGGCGCCTGTAATCGCAGCTACTGGAGAGGCTGAGGCAGGAGAATTTCTTGAACCCGGGAGGCGGAGGTTGCAGTGAGCTAAGACCATGCCATTGGGTGATGAGGCGAGAGACTCTGTTTCAAAAAAAAAAAAAAAAATCTGAAACTGTACAAATTAAACCCTAGCTTGTCATTGTCCTTTCCGCTCAACTCTGGCAACCACTACTCTACCTTCTATCTTTATGATTTTGTCTACTCCGCTTCATATAAGTGGAATAATATAGTATTTTTCTTTGTGACTCACTAATTTCACTTAGCATAGTGTTTTCAAGGTTCATCCAGGTTGTAGCACATCAGACTTTTTTTTCTTCTTAAGGCTGAATACTATTTCATTATACGAAAAGCCCACATTTTGTTTATTCATTCCTCTATTGGTAGACACTTGGGTTGCTTCCATGTTTTTGTGAAAGTGAATAATGCTGCTGTGAACATGGGTATATAGATATCTCTTTGAGACTCTGTTTTCAATTCTTTTGGGTATATACCCAGAAGTAGAATGGCTCAATTCTATGGTTATTCTATTTTTAATTTTTTGAGGAACTGTTTTCCACAGTTACTGCACCATTTTACATTCCCACCAACAGTACACAAGACTTCCAATTTTTCTGTATCCTTGCCAACATTTATTTTCTATTTTCTTGATAGTAGCCATTCTGATGTGTGTGAGATGGTATTTCACTATAGTCTTGATTTGCATTTTTCTAATGATAAGTGATGTTGAGCAGCTTTTCATTTGCTTATTGGCCATTGGTGTGTCTTCTTAATTTTTTTTTTTTTTTTTTTTTTTTTTTTTGAGATGGAGTTTCACTCATGTTACCCAGGCTGGAGTGCAATGGCGTGATCTCGGCTCACCGCAACCTCCGCCTCCTGGGTTCAGGCAATTCTCCTGCCTCAGCCTCCTGAGTAGCTGGGATTACAGGCACACGCCACCATGCCCAGCTAATTTTTTGTATTTTTAGTAGAGACGGGGTTTCACCATGTTGACCAGTATGGTCTCGATCTCTTGACCTCGTGATCCACCCGCCTCAGCCTCCCAAAGTGCTGGGATTACAGGCTTGAGCCACCGCGCCCGGCTGGTGTGTCTTCTTTAAAGAAATGTCTGTTGGGCTGGGTACGGTAGCTCACGCCTGTAATCCTAACACTTTGGGAGGCTGAGGCAGGTGGATCATCTGAAGTCAGGAATTTGAGACCAGCCTGGCCAACATGGCAAAACACCATCTCTACTAAAAATACAAAAATTAGCCGGGTGTGGTGGTGCGTGCCTGTAATCCCAGCCATTCAGGAGGCTGAGACAGAAGAATCACTTGAACCCAGGAGGTGGAGGTTGCAGTATGCCAAGACCACGCCACTGCACTCCAGCCTGGGCAACAGAGCAAGAGATTGTCTCAAAAAAAAAAAAAAAAAGAAAGAAAGAAAAAAAGAAAAGAAAAGAAATGTCCATTCAAGTCCTTTGTTCATTTTTGAATCCCGCGTTTTTTGTTGTTGATTTTTAAGATTTCTTGGTATCAATCCCTTGTCAGATATATGATTTGCAAATATTTTCTCCCATTTTGTGGGTTTCTGTTTTACTCTGTTGATAGTGTCTTTTGATGCAAAAAATTTTAAATTTTTCATGAAGTTTGTCTAGTTTTTCTTTTGTTGTCTGTGCCTTTGATGTTGTATCCAAGAAATCTCTGCCAAGTCCAATGTCATTAAACTTTTTTTTTTTTGAGACAGAGTCTTTCTCTGTGCCCAGGCTAGAGTGGAGTGGCATGATCTCAGTTCACTACAACCTCTACCTCCCAGGTTCAAGCAATTCTTCTGCCTCAGTCTCCCAAGTAGCTGGGACTACAGGTGCCTGCCACCACTTTCGGTTAATTTTTTTTTTTTTTTTTTTTTTGTATTTTTTAAGACAATCTAATTTACTAAATTTTTCCCTCTCAATAATCAACCACACACATCAAAGATATCTTACTTTTCAGTTCAAACCAAATAATATGCATTAACTTTACAGTCCTGTAACTTCTGAATGTGGGTGCTCTTGCTACTGCCAAACCCCCATCACTTATCAACAGGTTGGATTCCAGCTAGGGAATAAGAGGGTACTTTTAGATTGTTCAATATTCAGCTCACCAGCCATAAGACCATTTCTTCTCTGCGTGTGGCCTGGTTCTTAGATATAATTGCCTTCTTCCCCAGGACACTTAAGAAATAGTTTCATTTTCATGAGGGGCAAGGGCTTCAGGAAGAGTCGTTCCACAGGGTCCCTGGAAATGAAACCTGAATCTGTTCGTAGCTGGGGTGGTCTCCATGTTAAATTCAGCCACTGGCACGCCCCTTACAGCCACCTGGGGGGCAAACATGGCTGCTGGGTACACCACAGAGGAAATGCCCACCACTAGACATAAGTCACAGTGAGCGAGCTCTCTGTCAACCTCCTCCAGAATGGCAAGATCCAGGTTTTCTCCAAACCACACGACGTGAGGTCGCAGCAAGCCCCCGCAGCCTGCCTCTTCACACCGGGGAAGTTTCTCAACTGGGATGCTGGCATTTTGAGTTCCAGGTTCTGGAGCACCTCTTCCTGATAAAGCTGGACAAATTGGACTTCTGTAATTCTCAGCTACAACTCCACAAGAGGTACATCGAGTTTTAAATAAGCTACCATGGATCTCCAGAAGGTTTTTGGTGCCAGCCTTGTGGTGCAGTTCATCGATGTTCTGGGTGATGATCACGACTCGCCGGCCCTGCTTGCCCAGCCGGGCCTCGCACTCAGCTATAGCACGGTGCTTGGCGTTGGGCTCCTTGCTCACCATGACCTCCTGCCGGTAGTGGTAGAACTCCCATACCCGGGACAGGTTGTGGGCAAAGGCCAGGGGAGTCGCCAGGTCCTGGGCCTGCCATTTTCTCCGATAACCTCCAGCTCCTCTGAAAGTCGGAACCCCACTTTCTGCACTAACACCGGCCCCTGAGATGATGACTATGTGCTTTGATTTTGCAAAACACTTCCGAAAATCTGCCGTACTTGAACTTGGCTGAGCCAATTTCAGGCAAATCCAGTTTCGTGTGGAGGCTGAAGGCTGAAGGCCACAATACAGCTGGGAAATCAACCGACTTGGGACAATCTGGAGAGGTCGCATCAGGGTTTGTTTGTAGTTCTAATGCCTGAGGTAGGCTGGGGCAACCAGCACACCCGAAGACCGTTTCCCACGCCTGAACGCCCGCGGTGCCTTCCTCCCGGCCTTCTGCGCCCACCCACCATCCCCCCAATTTTTGTATTTTTAGTAGAGATGAATTTCACCATGTTGGCCAGGCTGGTCTTGAACTCTTGACCTCAGGTCATCCCCCTGCCTTGGCCTCCCAAAAGTGCTGGGATTACAGAGGTCGGCCACTGCGCCAGGCCTATGAAGATTTTGCCCTGTGTTTTCTTCTGAGAGTTTCATAGTTTTAAGTTCTACATTTAGGTCTCTGAACCATTTTGCATTGACTTTTGCGTATGGTGTTGTTAGATGAGTCCAGCTTCGTTCTTTTGCATGTGGATATGCCACTTTTCCATGCACCATCTATTGAGAAAACTGTCCTTTCCTCTTTGAATGGCTTTGACACTCTTTTCAAAAATTGTTTGACTATATATGTGTGTATATGTATGCACACACACACACACACACACACACACACACATAAGAAAGTTTACTTCTGGGCTCTTTATTTTGTTGCATTGGCCTATGTGTTTGTCTTTATGCCAGTATCACACTGATTACTGTAACTTTGTACTAGGTTTTGAAATCAGGAAGTGTGCGTCCTTCAGCTTTGTTTTTCTTTTTCAAGATTGTTTTGAGTATTTCAGGTCCCTAGAGATTCCATATGAATTTTAGTATGGGCTTTACTATTTCTGCAATAATTTTACTGTTTTTGACTTTTTAAAGCTCAGTTTTATGTCATTCAACTTAATAGTTGAACTCTATGGCGCACAATAAGGTGAGGTAGGCTACAGGAGGAGGGAACTGATATTTATTGAAGACACAATATATACTAGGCCTGATAACCCACTTATACCTCAAATTACCTCTGGAATATAAACAATGTGAGGGTGAGTATATGGCTTACCTATTTGCTAAGCAAGTAAATGCTAAGCATTGGCATAAAATGGACTGGGATATGACAACATGTTCCAGAATGTTAATGAATGTAAGCCTTGTATACAAAAAGTATATATGAAAAGTGTACAAGATACAGTTAATAATAACTTAATTGTACATTTTATAATAACTTAAAGAATACAATTGGATTTTTTGTAACTCAAAGGATAAATTCTTGAGGGTATAGATACCCCATTCTCCATGATGTGCTTATTTCACACTGCATGACTGTATCAAAATAGCTCATGTACTCCATAAATATATACGCCTTCTATATACCCACAAAAATATAAAATAAAAATAAAGTGTGCAAAAAGGTGCCTGGCATATGGTAGCAGCTCAGTGAATGTGGGGATGGAGAAACTGGGGCTCAGAGAGGTGAAATCACATGTCCAAAGAGAAAGTTGATATACAGTGGAGACAAACACCAGCATTTTTGGTTGAATTCAAAACCCTCACATTCTTCCCATTTCACTCCCACGGTTGTGTTTTATACAAGCTCCAGTCTTGGTAGCTCTGACAGCTCTGTTCCCACAATCCCCCAATGTCCAATCCAGGTCTTAGTCACATGATCAGTAAGTCTGTGAGGTGGTCATTCTGGGTCTCGACCACCAGAGCTGGAGGAAAGGGCAAAGACTAGAGGACATCCCTCACATGCACCACCACTGACCCTGCTCAGCTTCCTCACCACCCCGACAGCCTGCTGATGGCTGAACTGAAGGCCAGACTGTCAGAAGTGTGTGAACCAGAACAACTCCAACTTGAATAAAAGCTGGGTAAAATGAGGACAATACCTACTAGGGTGCATTTCCAGATGGTTAAGGCATTCTAAGTCACAGGATGACATACAAGGTTGACACAAGATACAGGTCACAAAGGCCTTGCTCATAAAATAGATTGCAGTAAAAAAGCTGGCTAAAACCCCCCAAACCAAGATGGTGGTGAGAGTGACCTCTGGTCTTTCTCACGGTTACACTCCCACCAGCACCATGACAGTTTACAAATGCCATGGCAACATCAGCAAGTTACCTATATGGTCTAAAAAGGAGAAGCCCTTGTTTAGCATATTATTAAGGAATAATCGTAAAAACGAGCAACCAGCAGCCCTCGGGGCTGCCCTATCTATGGAGTAGCCATTCTTTTTTCCTTTACTTTCTTGATAAACTTGCTTTCACTTTACTCTATGGACTCACCCTGAATTCTTTCATGCGCGAGATCCAAGAACCTTCTTTTGGGGCCTGGATCTGGACCCCTTTCCTGTAACAAGACTGTACCCCCTTGACAGACAAATGATTCTGCACCCCTGCTTGGTCTCCAGTTTCCAGGGATAGAGAAGGAGGGAAAGGAGAGAAAATGCTTACTGAGGCATCTTCTATGAGCAGTCACCACACTAAGCTCTTTACTTACATTGCTTCTTGTGCTGTTCACAACAATCCATGATTATCCTCATCTTACAAATGTGAAAACTGAGGTCACTGATGCAAAGCCAGACACTGTGTTTCAACCTGGCTCTCTCATTCCAGAGCCCTTATCACCCAAAATGAAACTGAAATGCCATCCTATTATCAAGAAGGAGCATAAGAACAGCTAGAGGAGAGATGCAAGGTTGAAATATCATGGAATGGGCTATGGTTTATCCCTTCTCCTGGCCATAAAACATCATCAGGTTGCAATTGTTCAGATCAGAAATTCCCAAGCTCTTAATAAGGCCCTCAGGGAGCCTCATTCAGGGGCAATGCCCTGTCACTAGGAATAAGTAGAATGTGTGGGAAAGATGTTGTCCTTGATAGAACCGCCCCTTAGGAAAGAAGGCAAGAGAATTGAGAAAGATAATGATGGGCGAAAAGGAGAAAATAGAGAAAGAGGCTGCATGCTACAGAGAACAAGAGCAAAGATTTGAAAGCCTGGTACAGTTAAGCTTGAAACCTGGCTTTATCAATAGTTTGCTATGTGACCTTGGAAAAGTTCTCTCCCCTCTCTGAACCTTAATTTCCCATCAGCATAAAAGGGGACTAATAATGCTGACTTCACTGGGTAAAAAATGACAGTTTAAAATGATGGTGTTTGTAGGGGACCTAGCACGTATTAAGAATTTAATAAACACTGAGGCACTTTGGGAGGCTGACGCAGGCTTATCACAAGGTAAGGAGTTCAAACCAGTCTGGCCAAGATGGTGAAACCCCATCTCTACTAAAAACTACAAAAAAAACTAGCTGGGCATGGTGACAGGTGCCTGTAATCCCAGCTACTTGGGAGGGTGAGGCAGAAGAATCGCTTGAACCTGGGAGGCAGAGGTTATAGTGAGCTGAGATTGCACCACTGCACTCCAGCCTAGGGAAGAGAGCAAGACTCCGTCGCAAAACAAACAAAAAGAATTTAATAAACATTGGTTTTTCTCCCTTCTAGGGATTAGAGAAAGCAACACCACTTTACTTAAATGCATATAAAGAGGTTTTGACTGCTTCTTAACAATGAGAATCTTTGGCAGTGAATATGCAAACCAAAAATGAAGCGTGGTTAAGAAACTTTGGCCAGTGGTATCCTATCTCTGCGTACGATCTGGCTCATCACGAGGGTTTTCCAACTTGGAAAACAGCAGAGGCCCCGGTTTGCAAATGCTGGGTCTCTGACTGGGGTGAGCTTGCCCCTTCCCTGACTCCAGCCCCTTGCTGGGAACAAAAGGATCCTGGGGTGAAAAGCCCTCCCTCTTGGTGTCCCCTTTGTCATTAGCAGAAGACAAAGCTAATGACACTTTGGGCCAAGCGTGGTGAAGGGAAGACTAGAGGTGGAGGGGGTGGGGGAATTGAGCTGTTACAGCTTAGTTTTCCTATGTGCTATGAAAAAAAGAGAGCGCCAGGGCCTATAGAGTAACAATTCATGAAGAGTCACAGATTTCAGAATCTAAGGTAAGATCAATAATGTGTTGTTGTGATCATTTTATTGACATTCTCTCATCAATATCAAACTGATCCTAGGTACAACACACTGAGATATTCAATGTTCTTTTTTCTTTTTTTTTTTTTTTTTTTGAGACAGAGTTTTGCTTTTGTTGCCCAGGCTGGAGTGCAATGGCACAATCTTGGCTTACCGCAACCTCCGCCTCCCAGGTTCAAGCGATTCTCCTGCCTTAGCCTCCCAAGTAGCTGGGATTCCAGTCATGCGCCACCACGCCCGGCTAATTTTGTATTTTTAGTAGAGATAGGGTTTCTCCATGTTGGTCAGGCTGGTCTCCAACTCCTGACCTCAGGTGATCTGCCCACCTTAGCCTCCCAAAGTGCTGGGATTACAGGCATGAGCCACCATGCCTGGTGACATCCAATGTTCTTAGCATGCACTTTGCTTTTCCTTTAGAAGTACAAGAAGCATTTCATATATGTTTTCTACGTGTAGTAACTGTTTCCCTTGGACCCTGATGCTTTAGTTCCTGCCCACGATGCTTGTCAAAGAGCTTCAGGGAGTTCTGCCTCAGAGCGGGTGTTGAATCTGAACATGTTCCCTGAGTCCTTCAGGGTCGGCGTTAGCCGGGGCCCCTCCTTGCCTGTCCCACGTTTGTTCTGCTTTTCCTGCTCACGTTACTGAAGGCAAACATCTCAAATGAACCATTTAACCCCCACCCCCACTTTCTTCCAGCTCTGTTGGATCCCGAGGCTTTTAAAAAATTTGACTCATTCAAATGGACTTATTCAAACTGACTAAATGCGGTTTTCTACAACTCTAGCCATAAAAACACTGTAGAAACAGGTTTTAGGTCTTTATCATCCTGCAGAATAAAAAATAAAACAAAACAGGAGAACCAGAGCAATTCAAATGACTGTTTGTTTATTGCGTGCAGAGGGCGTTGGGGACCGGGCATGGGAGGCAGCCTTGTTTCCTCCCCATTCATTCCTCTGCTCTGATACATTAGCACTTGCCCTCTGGGCAAGCGGGCTGATTGTTTCTGTTGGGACGCTGCCCACATTTTACTTTTTTATAACCACTAAATATATTTCCATTTGAGCTTGGTTTTAGGCCTGGGAGAGGAATAACTTGTATGTTGAGAGAGGGGAGGCCAAGGCCAAGATCATTGTGGATATTGGGTAAATCTGCAAGGATTTACTGGATTAGACAGACACATGGCAATTACTTCCAAATGCTTGTGTTTCCTCTACCACCCTCACCTTCTGAAACCTACTGTCTAGTTTATGGAATACCAGGAAATGACTGTATGCCATGCGGTGGTTCTTTATTCACCAAGGAATTCAAGACACCAACGGTCACACTAATTTTCTTTTTTTCTGTTGTTATTCTTATTTTTCAGTACCTTGAGAAAACACTTAACTAACTTCATGTTTCTAAGACGCCCAAACCCTGTTTACCTATGGAATGAAAAACTGTTCCCCAATCACCAATGGAGTTCTTGACTAAATAAAGCGTTAGTTTGGCCAAGCAGCAAGAGTATACCACTCTTTTTCTTTTTCTTTTCTTTTCTTTTTTTTTTTTTGAGACAGAGTCTCGCTCTGTCACCCAGGCTGGAGTGCAGTGGTGCAATCTCTGCTTACTGTAACCTCCACCTCCCGGGTTCAAGCAATTCCCCTAGGATTACAGGTGTACGCCAACACACCTGACTAATTTTTTTTATTTTTAGTGGGGTTTCACCACATTGATCAGGCTGGTCTCGAACTTCTGACCTTGTGATCCGCCCACCTTGGCCTCCCAAAGTACTGGGATTGCAGGCTTGAGCCACCGTGCTCAGCCTGAGTATATGACATATTGGCTGAACAAGTGGGTTTCTGCCTTCTCTATGTATAGGGGTGTCAAAAAATATGTAGTTCACTGTTAAGATTCTGCCCCAGGGAGATTCTGAGTCTATTGACTTAAGCCTAAGTGTCTTGTTTTTTGTTTTTTGTTTTTTTTTGAGATGGAGTCTAGCTCTGTTGCCCAAGCTGGAGTGCATTGGTGTGATCTCAGCTCACTGTAACCTCTGCTTCTGAGGTTCAAGTGATTCTCCTACCCCAGCCTCACAAGTAGCTGGGATTACAGGCATGTGCCACAGTGCCTGGTTAATTTTTTTTTTTTTCTGTATTTTTAGTAGAGACGGGGTTTCACCATGTTGGCCAGGCTGCTTTTGAACCCCTGATCTCAAGTGATCCACCCACCTTGGCCTCCCAAAGTGTTGTGAGCCACCATGCTTGGCCCTAAGTGTCTTTTAAAAGCTCTTCAGGTTATTCTAATAGGCAGCCAGGGTTCAGAATACTTCGGCTAGGTGCTCTCTTACAGAAAGATCCAGAACTTATTTTAGAAAGATCCATAAAATAGATTTGTTGTTTGGAGGTCTCCAACTACAAAACTAGAGCTATTGGATTGATTGTCCCTTATGTAAATCGTTCTTCTGTCATTAACAACCACCCAGCATCTATGTGAATACACCAGACCCAATCTCCTCGTCTGTAAAATAAAGTCCTCACTTATATGGTTTTCAAGGTCCCTCCCAGCTCTAGCTTTTTATTATACTATGATTCCTAATTGCTCCAGTTCCTGAAGAGGATTTCAGCTGGAGGAAATAAGTAGGAATTTGAAAGAAAGAGGCTACAATCATCATCATCACCATAAACAATACTTGATAGAGTCATCTTAAATCTGGGTTCCTCAAGGGGCTGTTTATGAGGCATGGTCAAGAACACAAACTACTTGAACTGGAGATCCATGTTTTGGTTAAAAAAATAAATAAAAAAGAACAGAGGCTACTTTGGGAGGCTGAGGTGGGTGGATCACGAGGTCAAGAAATCGAAACCATCCTCCTGGTCAACATGGTGAAACCCCGTCTCTATCAAAAATACAAAAATTAGCTGGGCATGGTGACGTACACCTGTAGTCCCAGCTACTCAGGAGGCTGAGGTAGAAGAATTGTTTGAACCTGGGAGGAGGAGGTTTCAGTGAGCTGAGATGGCGCCATTGCACTCCAGCCTGGGCAACATAGCGAGATTCTGTCTCAAAAAAAAAAAAAAAGAACATAGACTTAATGATGCTCAGCTCAGCTGCTTATGACCTTGGACATATTACCTAACTTCTCCACCTCAGTTTCTTCATCTGTAAAGTGGAATCAGTAACAGCATCTACGTCATAGAATAGAATTTTTGAGAAGGTTAATTGAGTTTATATAAAATACTTTATGTTGCCCAGTCTGGTCTTGAACTACCTGAACATGCAGGAGAATAGTTGTTTATAGGCACATCATTTAAATTCTCTTTTGCCACATCTATTATGATCCTGGCTTGTTTCTAAATAACCACAGAAAATAGGTAGTTTGGAAGAGTAATCTATTTAAATCTTGCTTGGAAGAGTAATCTACTTCAAGCACATCAAAATAAATACTTTTTGGCCAGGCGTGGTGGCTCAAGCCTATAATCCCAACACTTTGGGAGGCTGAGGCGGATGGCTCATGAGGTTAGGAGATCGAGACCATCCTGAACAACATGGTGAAACCCTACCTCTACTAAAAAAAATACAAAAATTAGTGGGGGGTGGTGGCATGTGCCTGTAATCCCAGCTACTGGGGGGTTGAGGCAGGAGAATCTCTTGAACCAGGGAGTCAGAGGTTGGAGTGAGCCAAGATGGCGCCATTGCACTCCAGTCTAGTGACAGAGAGACACTTCACTCAAAATAGATAAATAAATACTATTTTATTTATGTGGGAGAAAAAACAGGAGAAAATGATTTTACTTATTTGAATATTTATTGTCTTACCTAATGGTAAAATTCTCTCCAATGGTTTTCCTATTGCATTACAAACACGAGTGGCTATACAAGCGTTTGATTCGTTCTTAGGTGTTAAATGAGGAGGGAGAGTGTCGGAAGCCTCAGGTGGAGATCAGAACACTTGGTTTCCAATCTTACCTCTACCTTGGCCATACCACCAGCTCTCAAAGCCTCAACCTCTTTGTCCAATGTCAAGCATGAATAAGTTGTCTAAAGGCCCTATCCACAGTGAATTCTGTTTAGGAGTGACTTTTGCCCAATTTATTTTGTTTTTATTGTTTGAAGTGGAGTCTCACTGTCACCCAGGCTAGACTGTGGTGATGTGATCTTGGCTCACTGCAGCCTAGACATCCTGGACTCAAAGGATCCTCCCACTCAACCTCCCAAGTAGCTGGGACTACTGGTGTGTACCACCATACCCAGATAATTTTTGTGTTTTTTTATAGAGACAGGGTCCCTATGTTGCCTAGGCTGGTCTTGAACTCTTGGGTGCAAACAATCCTCCCTCCACAGCCTCACAAAGTCCTGGGATTATAGGTGTGGGCTACAGCACTTGGCCAACTTTTGGTCAGTGTGTTGATCTTTTCAAAGAACCAGCTTTCGGTTTCATGGATTTTTTTCTCTATTGTTTTTCTAGTATCCATTTTATTAATTTCTGCTGTAACCTCTGTCATTTTCTTCTTTTTGCTTTAGAAAGAAGTAGATTTAGTTTGTTGTTTTTCTGTTTCTTAAGGTGAAATGTTAGGTTACTGATTTGAAATTTCTGTCCTGGCCGGGCGCGGTGGCTCAAGCCTGTAATCCCAGCACTTTGGGAGGCCGAGGCGGGTGGATCACGAGGTCAAGAGATCGAGACCATCCTGGTCAACATGGTGAAACCGCGTCTCTACTAAAAATACAAAAAATTAGCTGGGCATGGTGGTGCGTGCCTGTAATCCCACCTACTCAGGAGGCTGAGGCAGGAGAGTTGCCTGAACCCAGGAGGCGGAGGTTGTGGTGAGCCGAGATCGCGCCATTGCACTCCAGCCTGGGTAACATGAGTGAAACCCCGTCTCAAAAAAAAAAAAAAAAAAAAGAAATTTCTGTCCTTTCTTAATATCATCATTCAGAGCTATAAATTTCCTTGTAGTCACTGCCCTAGATATTTCCCATAAGTTCTCATATGTTGCATCTTCATTTTCATTCATATTAGACTATTTCTGAATTCTCTTTTGATTTCTTTTTAACCCATTGGTTATTTAGGAGTGTGTTGTTTAATTTCCACATATCTGTGAGTTTTCCAACTTTTTTTATGTTATTGATTTTATTCCACTATGTTTAGAGAACATACTTGGTAGTATTTCTTTCTTTTTTTTTTTCTGAGGCAGAATTTTGCTCTTATTCCCCAGGCTGGAGTGCAATGGCACGATCTCCGCTCACTGCAACCTTCACCTCCTAGGTTCAAGCAATTCTCCTGCCTTAGCCTCCTGAGTAGCTGGGATTACAGGCATGCACCACCACACCCAACTAATTTTGTACTTTTAGTAGAGACAGGGTTTCTCCATGTTGGTCAGTTTGGTCTCCAACTCCTGACCTCAGGTGATCTGCCCGCCTCAGCCTCCCAAAGTGCTGGGATTACAGGCATGAGCCACCGTGCCCTGCCACACTTGGTAGTATTTCTATCTTTTAAAATGCATTGAGATTTGCTTTGTCACCTAGAGCATGGTTTATCCTGGAGAACGTTCCATTTGCACTTGAGAAGAATGTGCATTCTGTTGCTGGGTGGAGTGCTCCATAGGTGTCTGCTAGAGCTAGTTGTTTTACATGCCATTCAGGTCTTTTATTTCCTTGTTGATCAGTGCAGTTGGTCTAACCATCATTGAAAGGAGTATACTGAAGGATGTACTTGACCACTGAAAAATACTATGACTATGTGAAGCATATAGTACAACTAAGGAATATTTATATCAATGAAGCACAACTGTAATCACAGTATCATGGAAAGCAGATAAATAGTGATATTTATTGTCCTTTCCATTTTCCCTAGGAGGAATGTGTCTCAGAAGAATTCTCTTTTTATTTCATTTATTTTGTTATTTATTTATTATTTTATTTTATTTTATTTATTTTTTTGGGGACGGAGTTTTGCTCGTTACCCAGGTTGGAGTGCAATGGCGCGATCTCGGCTCACCGCAACCTCCGCCTCCTGGGTTCAGGCAATTCTCCTGCGTCAGCTTCCTGAGTAGCTGGGATTACAGGCACGCGCCACCATGCCCAGCTAATGTTTTGTATTTTTAGAAGAGACGGGGTTTCACCATGTTGACCAGGATGGTCTCGATCTCTTGACCTCGTGATCCACCCGCCTCGGCCTCCCAAAGTGCTGGGATTACAGGCTTGAGCCACCGCGCCCGGCCCTATTTCTTTTTTAAGACAGAGTCTCACTCTGTCATCCAGGCTGGAGTTCAGTGACATGATCTTGGCTCACGGCAACCTCTGCCTCCCTGGTTCAACCGATTCTCCCACCTCAGCCTCCTGAGTAGCTAGGATTCCAGAAGTGCACCACCATGCTTGGCTTTTTTTTTTTTTTTTTGTATTTTTTTAGTAAAGCCTGCTGGTCAGGCCGGTCTCGAACTCCTGACCTCAAGTGATCCTCTTGTTTTGGCTTCCCAAAGTGCTGGAATTACAGGTGTGAGCCACTGCACTCAGCCAGTAGTATTCCCTTTTTTAAAAATGGACAAGTAGACGCCTGGAGCAACTAACTGAGGTGATCAGGACACAACAAAGGAGTGGGTAAGCAGGGACAGTGGGCATCTTTGAGGGCTCTTCAGAAGAACTGCCTTCCTTGTGGGCCAGTTACAAGCTGATAGACAGGCGCCAACATACCGTGTGTGTCAATGTGACACGAAGAGAGGAAGGGAGTGTGTGTGTGTGTGCAAGAGCACAGGGCAATTGCGTCGCTAAATTTCTGTTTATCCTGGAGCCACAGTCCGGTTTAATCATTCCTGGAATTTTCGTGCATGAACAGGGTGTAGTTGTGGACTCATTATTTACATAACATTTTTCTTTCCTCTCCCTCTCACCTGAGGGAGAAAGGGGCTTTCTCTGGAGCCAGGAGAGACACCTCCTCCCCTTATCATTCGTGCTGAAAGCCCAGAGGTATGCCTGCTGCGTCCTCTGGACTGTGTTAGGGGCATGACTTGCAGTGTCAGAGCAAACATTCATATGACAGGTATGCACAAGGCTTCTCTCCTCTCTTGTTTCCTGCCTTCCCTCATTCTCACCTGACTGTCCACATAGTAGACACTCAATCAATATTTATTGATTTGGTTTTGTAATGAGGCCAGGCCAAGTTATATCTTGGTTAATAAACTACTGACTTCAAAGAGAGGTGGGGCTGACAGAGACCCAGGTAGACTCCTCTGTTTCTCAGGCATTTTCTGGAGCCTCCCTCTGAGAATGACAGATGAAGACTAAGAGAGAGGGAATACACAGCAGCCCAGGGTCACAGCAAGAGTAGGACACCTAGACTCTGGTCCTGCCACTGAGACGCCCCACCTCTTGGGGGAGTCCTGGCCTCTGTGTTCATGACTGTAATGTATGGAGGCTTAATCTAAAGACTGGCAGGGTTTACTTCTGCCTTAATATTTTCTCATTCTGTGAAATGTGCCATTCCTTTGCTCACTTGCTTTCATATTCATACCCTGACTCAACAAATATTTATTGAGCACCTACTCAGTGCCAGACACCAAGGAGACCTGGAGTGGGAGGTGGGGATGGGGATGCCCAGATAAATAATGGGCAGCTCCAACTCTTGAATCCATCTTGCTGGGTGCAGGGCAAGAACGCAAGACAGGCATTTACATGGATAACACTACTGGGTGGGATCAGATTGATAGCTCCTGGGGTAACTCCCCACACAGGCCTGTACAGAGGGTGCTTCCTTCAGAAATCTGGGAAACTGAGGCAATGCCAAGGGGAAGCTAGAAGACAGCAGGGTTCTTGAATGGGTAGGAAGGCTCAGTGGGACTCCCCTGAGCACTTAACTATATTTAAAGAGAACCCAGATCACCTCTCACCCACCCAACGGAGACATCAGGAATGTATGCACATGATGACTGTGTGTCTAGATATTTTGGGTTGAGTAAAAAATTCACATGGAAGTGTTTATGCTATAGGCTGGGTCTGTCAAAAAGGCTACCAGTGTTCTCTGAGGTTGGTTGCTCTTAAGATCTGTTGTTCCTCAAAGATCAACAGAACTCAAGTAGGCCTTAGAAGGAGGCCCACAGGTCTTCCAGGACTATGACCCAGGTAGCCACAGCCTGACCTGCAGTGGAGCATGAGCCATCACCTTGGCTCAGCTCAGCCTCATTCCTAGCAATCACACAGCCCACAAGCCAATCCAGCCCATACAAATGCCCAGCAGAGCTTGCAAACAAAACGAAAACTAAAAAACAGAAAATTAAAGGAAATCCCAAGTCACACACTCTCTCATGCAGCCTAAACAACCCTGCTGCCATACACAAGATCAGGCCACACATCTGCTCTTGGTTACTAGATGATGGGACTCTAGTACTATATTCCTTTCACCTCTCTTCCCAATGGTCCGGAAGAGAGGGGGAAACCCCACCTAGATCTGTGCATACCACCACAAAGAGATGCAACGTGGGTTCCAGTCAAATCCTAACACGGCAGTGAAAATAACAACATAGCTAAATTGCCTGTTCACTGCACGCCAGGTACTGTGTTAAGCACCTTATATGCATTATCTTATTCCATTCTTCAATCATACAGGGTAGATCTATCATTGTCCTTGCTTTTATTGATGAGTAAACTGAGGCCTGGAGAAAACAGTACAATAATTAAAAGTCAGAGTGTGTAACTCCTAAAGGCATATTCTCTCTCTCTCTCTCTCTCTCTCTCTCTCTCTCTCTCTCTGAGATAATAGAGTTTGCCAAATTGGGCAGCTGGTCTCGAACTCCTGACCTCAGTGATCCACCCACCTTGGCCTCCCAAAGTGCTGGGATTACAGGAATGAGTCACCTTGATTGGTCAAGGCATATTCTTTTTTTTTTTTTTTTTTTTTTGAGACAGAGTTTTGGTCTTGTTGCCTAGGCTGGAGTGCAATGGCAGGAGTTTGGCTCACCATGACCTCAGCCCCACCTTGCCACCCCAGGTTCAAGCAATTCTCCTGCCTCAGCCTCCCAAGTAGCTGAGATTGCAGGCATGTGCCACCACGCTGGGCTAATTTTGTATTTTTAGTAGAGATGGGATTTCTCCATGTTGGTCAGGCTTGTCTCAAATTCCTGATCTCAGGTGATCCTCCCACCTCAGCCTCCCAATGTGCTGGGATTACAGGCGTGAGCCACCGTGCCCAGCCCGGTCAAGGCATATTCTTAACCATTACCCAGTGTTGGACCGCTCATGGCTTTATCTTACCATAAATGAAAATTAAGCAACAGAATACACAATGAAACCTCTTTCTCTTCTTTAGAATTGAGTTTCAATCTGAGTTTTTGAAGCATTTCTGTTGGATGTGTGTTTTTAATATTGTAAGCTACTGCAATTCCTTGATGAACATCGCACATCATAAAGCTCACTTTTTTACAAAAGCAACAGAACACACACAGAGATCATGGAAATCGGCTCCAACCTCTGTCTGGTTATAACTGCTTTGGGGTGGGGGCTGGGGGAGCTGTCTTCGTGGCTGCCAGACAGAAGGTTGTTTGAACTTGGCTGGTTCTGAGAGCAGACAGAGTGAACTTGAAGAGAAAGATAAACATACAACAACTGCTCAAAGCTTTAGGCATCGTGATTGCTAATTGAGAAAGGCTCTAAATGATAGCTGCTGGGTTGCGGGGATTTCATTCCTGGGGGATTAGTCACTCGGGGTAACTCGGGGACTGTGTTCCTTCAGGCTCCCCTGACAAACATTATAGGTGATTGTAGCATCCTAGACAACCGGGAACAGATATACTCCAGAGTGACCCAGAGCAACAAAAGCACCTTAACTCTGAAGCTTTTCAGGTGGACTCTTCACATGTACACATGTAGGTGCTCTCAGACACGTACGCACACACATACACAGATGCTGTCTTACACACTCACACCCAGACATATCCATGTGCAAAAACCCCAGCTCATGTGACACTCACATATTTACACATCCACGTGCAAACACTCTTTCTCTCTCACATACACACACTCCTACTCTCTCTTGCCTGCACACACATACTCCTGGCAAGCCTGTGGCCATTATACCTGCCTAGGTCGCCATGATACCTGGCCAGGTCTCTTTCTGGTCCAGCCCCAGCCGGGGCATCCTCAAGCCTGGGTCATTAGGCTGCCATGCTGTGTTCACCTTTCCCTCAGAGCCTGGTCACACCATCCTGCACTTCAAATGATGGCTGTGAGAGACCCGAAGCCACTCTTTTTTTTTTGGATAATTTACCGATTTAATAGTGGGCATTGTACACCAAGTTTAGTGACACTAAAATAAGTTCTGATAACCCACTACTGTGGGCCTTGGTTTTCAAGACTGGAGCCAGTGGCTTTACTTATTTCTCAACTTCATCAGAACGTATTGACAGAAGAATGTATTGACAGAAGTATGACTGTTCTGACTGTGTGGTCACCAGGGTGTAAGGCAGGCCTCCTAGCTGGCCTCTCGCAGGAGCTACTGGCATCTTTCACCTCTCTGGCTTCTTCCTCTTCTGGGGACAGCTTGATGAGGTGGACAGGGCTTTGGGAAAGATAAGGCTTGGGGCAAGCTGCAGTCCTGGGACCTTGGGTAAGCTGCTGAAACTTCTGAGTCTTGATTGTCTCTGCTTTAGAATGGAGCTAATACGTTATGGAGTTGGAGAGAGCATCAAATCCTGTGCCTGATAGGAACTTGCAATGGCAACCAAGGTTATTATCAGTGATTCCTCTGGCTGATAAGTTGTAAAATGTCTCTCTGACTCACTCTCAACTCACATTGGCAAACTTTCCTGCCAGATGAGTCAGTTTTGTGTCAATGTTGCCCCCCAAATTTTTTTTAAAAGAGGCACCAATATACTATACCAATTACCCTCACAAGAAAAGTACCTTTATGCTATGTCTGATCAATGAACGCATGAAGAGGAAACTCTCAAAAGCACATTCATAATTTTTATGTGTGAGAAGTTCGGGAGCGAGTTTACACTATGAATGATGTCAGGGGTTATCTCCATCAGTGGTTTTGAAGTCATAGAAGCAATGCCCCCCTCAATCTCCTCACTTCTTCCTGCAAGTATCTAAAGGTGCTTAAAAAAAATACACTTTTTTTTTTGAGACAGAGTCTCTGCCCAGGCTGAAGTACAATGGCACAATCTTGGTTCACTGCAACCTCTGCCTCCTGGGTTCAATCAGCTCTCACCTCAGTCTTCCAAGTAGCAGGTGCCCGCCACCATGCCCAGCTAATTTTTGTATTTTTAGTAGAGATGGGGTTTCACCATGTTGGCCAGGCTGGTCTTGAACTCTTGACCTTGTGATCCGCCCACCTTGGCCTCCCAAAGTGCTGGCATTACAGGCATGAGCCACCATGCCTGGCTGAAAAATACAAATTTTAATAAGAAAAAAAAGAACTCTCATAGTTCTCTAGAAGAGGAAAATAGCAGTGAGAGGGAATCTGCAGAGACTAAAGATGAAATATCTCTTTTCACAATTTTACTGAACATGGTCCCATTAAACATTCTCCCAATGATAAGGATGATTGTAAATTTCATTTTCTGAGCATCTACTATGTCCTTAGCACTATTTGGCATCTCACATACTTTGTCTTTCTTCTTCCTTATAGCACTAATCACAAATGTCATGACATCATTACTGTTGTCACAATCTATTTCATGTCTATCTTGCTCGCTAGATGACAAACTCCAGGAGGGTGTGGGCCTGGTCTCTGCTGTTTGCTGTTATGTAGTCTATGTCTAGTGTAGCGTCCAGCATGTGGCATTGCTTAGTAAATGCTCATTGAATGAATATGAATGAGCTACAGTCCTTGCAGCAGAGTAGCAAGTTAGGCATTATCATCTCCATTTTGCAGATAAAGAAATGGATGCTCAAAGTGAGATGGCTTCCCTAGGAGATACTGCTTTGTGGTTCTGGGAACTAAATCCGGGTTTGTTGGTTCCAAACCATTTGTTCTCCTGGCTACTAAAGTGGCCATTCTAGTAAGGACCTCCACTGGATTGCCCTGTTTTGGTTGTGTAAACACTGATGGGTACTTGCTTAATAAATAGTCTTCTGGGCTTAGCTCCTTTAGCTGGTCCTTAGTCTCCCTGATAGGTTGTTTCCTTTCCTTTTAACTTCTCACTCATTTACTTTCTTGTATCTTACTTTGTATTGTCTCTGCTTAGTCAGTCCCTTTCTTTTTACTCCGAGCAGAGGGCCCATCCTAAACAATTCCATCAAGTCCTCTGGGGTCCTTCTTAGCTCTAGTGCCTTCCTCTGTACCAGAAACCTCAGCCAAAAGCCTCAGGGTAGGTATCTCCAAGGCTGTACCATGAAATTATAACAAGTCACCCAACTTCCCTGGCTAGAGCCAACAATAATTTTCCTGTTTCCAAATCCCACAAACACTCCAGCATTCTCACCCTTCTTGATCTCTTCTCTGCATTTGCTACTATTGACTGCTCCCCCTGGAAGCTACATCTGTTTCCTACTCTTACCCCATCTCTTTTGCAACTTCTGTCTTCTTCTTAAATGGTAGTGGCGCTGGGGTTCTCTTTTCATCCTACGTAGTTTCCCTTGGATGCCTCATCTACTCTCCCTTGGCTTTGATGTCATCTTCATCCAGAGCTTCTCAATGTTAGTGGGCATGAGGATGATTGGGTAATAATCCTGACTACTGATTTGTCAGGTCAGGCAAGGGAGCTGCATTAGGATGATCAGATGTAGGCTACTCTCAGTTCTCAGACCACAGGATGAAATACATTGATCTATACAAGCTAGTATTTCCCAATACCATGCCCTTCCAAACTCCAGGCCTGAATAGCCGCTTTCTTACTATGTAGCTGAGCTGCTGTCTCCTTGGCCATAGCAATCACAGCGCTGTGCCACTCAAATCCCCTTCAGGAAGGAACTTTTTGTCCCCAGCTACAGGAAGTGCTGTCATCATCCAGGATTGCCTCAGCTGTAAACAACCTCCTTTTCCAAGGTCATGTCACTTCTTAGGGAAGCTCATATTCAATCATTGATCAGTGTAGGAATATAGAAACTCCGCCATCCTGGCTTAACCTGGAACAGCTCAGAAAGGTACTTCTAGCTCCAGAGCTCCCTAAGGGTGAGTTGATGTGCTGCTTATATAAAGCTGTGTAACAAACCACCTCCAAATGTAACAGTGGCATTTACTTTGCTCATGAATCTGCATTCTGGACAGGGGTTGGGGTGAGGGAAAAAAAGGGATAGTCTGTCTCTGCTCCATTTGGTGTCTGCTGGAATGGCTTGCAGGTTGGGGCCGGATGCATCTAAAACTCAACCACTCAGGGGCCTGGCACCTGAACTGGGCACACTCAAACTGTGGGGGTTGGAGCCACTGGGCTCCTTGGGCATCTGTGTGTGTGTGTGTGTGTGTGCGCGCATGCATGTGTGTGTGTGGTGTGTGTGTGGTCTCTCCGTGTGCTCTCTCCAGCATGGAGGCATCAGGACAGCCAGGTTTCTTACTTGTAGACTTAGGGCACCTGAGAGAGAGCTGAGTGGAAGTCATGATTGCCTTTCTGTGATCTGATCTCAGAAGTCATGCAGCATCACACTGGTCATGCAGTCACAAAGCTGCACCCAGTTTCAGCGGTATGGAACGTGGACCTGGCCCTCCATGGAGGAGTGCCAGCATCACACTGTAAGAACACATGCTGGTGTGGCTGTCTTTGAAGAGTACACTTTGCCACAGCCAACTCTGTCATTAGGCCTGCTCTGCAGCTCAATGTCTCCCTCTCTGCACTCCTGTGTCCTTCCCCCACTTTCTGTGTCACCCTCAAGAGCACACTTTAAGAAACACCCTACTCTCTAAACTCTGTCTCAGAGCCTGCTCCCAGGAGCTCAGCCCGTAAGACCAGTCCCTCAAAAGCAACATGTCCAAGACAAAGTCACCATCTTCCCCACCCCCTCCTCCCACACAGGTCTTCTCTTCTCTGTGCCTTTTTTCAACACACGCCCAACTGCCTCTATCTAGTGCCGGCTCTCTCCCCCAGCCTGAGATCCAGGCACTCTCCAGTCCTGTTTCTCCCAAACATCTATCACATGTGTCCACCTCTCTCCCTCCCCAATCCTTCACCCTCATCCAAGCCACCACCCTCTCCCACCCAGATCTGCACAATAGTACCATAATAGCCCCCTGCATCCACTCTCAGCTCCCTGCAGCCCAGCTCCATCTGTTTCCAGAATGATCTTTCAAGCCTCATCTATGATTATTTATTTATTTATTTGCCCATTTAGAGACAGAGTCTCACTCTGTCACCACGGCTAGAGTGCAGTGGCACGGTCTTGGCTCACTGCAACTTCAGCCCCTTGAGTTCAAGCAATTCTCCTGCTTCGGCCTCCCAAATAGCTGGGATTACAGGCGCCCGCCACTACACCCAGCTAGTTTTTTGTGTTTTTAGTAGAGACGGGGTTTCCCTATGTTGTCCAGGTTGGTCTCAAACTCCTGACCTCATGATTTGCCTGCCTCTGCTTCCCAAAGTGCTGGGATTACAGGAGAGAGCCACCGAGCCCAGCCTGATTATTGCATTTCTTATCACCCATGAGTTAAAGTCCATGCTTCTTAATTTGGACCACTAGACCCTGTGTCAGCAGGCCCTGTCTTCCTTTGAAGCCCCATTTTGCATGCAGCTGCTTTGCTGTGTTGGGAGCACAGTAACCGCTCCCCGTCTTGTCAGGGATGCTTCCTCTGGGTATATAGCACTGTTCTTCTCCCCCAGCTCCAGTACTTATTTGTCAGGTTTTGGTTCAAATTTCAATTCCTCCAGCAAGCCCTCCCTGCCCCCAACAGACTGTGTGAGGGACCCTAACATGAGCTCCTGTAATACCCGCCTCTCCCCAGCGCAGTCACACTTCCTAAGAGTCACATGTGTGACTGCCTTCCCTAGAAGCTGGAAGTTCCATCAGGCAAGGACTACATCATCTTGTTTACCAGTACAGTAAACACTTAGTTCAATGTATGACACACGGTGGACACTCAAACCAGCTGCTAAGTACAATGGGCAGGTTGTGCATTGAGTAACTCCAGGGGGCTCCATTTGTGTAGACTACACTCTGGACGCACCCCATAGAAATATGCAATGCCCAGCTTAAACACACAGTGGCCCAGTGAAAAGTTTTGGGTGTATGATCCAATGAATATTTTGAGTGCTCTCTGTTAATAATGAAATTAATGTTTGGCTAAAGGAAAATAATCTGATTTCAGCAGTCTCTTTTCAAATGCCAAAGAATGAAACATTTGTAACTAGGAAAAAAATGGAGAAACCTAATCAATGGTTCTCAGTCCTGGGTGCACATTAGAATCACCTGAAGGCTCTGAAACATGCTGATGCCTGGGCACAATAGAATCTCTGAGGGTGGGGCCTACCAGTGGTATTTTTAAAATATCCCCACATGTCTCTAATGTGCTGCCATGGCTGGGAACCTCTGGCCTAAAGAGCGTCCAAGCACATCCAAAGTGCTTAAGAAACCCACCTGGTAACCATTAACTGCCCTCTCAAACATTTTGTCCAGGAGCCACGGGGCTGAGCACCCAAGATGAAAATCTTTTTGAGTTACATGCATTTCTTCTCTGCTTTTTGGACCTCGGGTGCAGAGGATTGAGTTTGTCCTACTCATCAGCTCACAGCACAGTGGCTTCATTGGCACATGCAAAACTCTTCTCGGGGTTTTTGTTTTTGTTTTTTTCCGAGATGGAGTCTCACTCTGTCACACAGGCTGGAGTGCAGTGGAGCGATCTCGGCTCACTGCTATCTCCACCTCCCAGGTTCAAATGATTCCCCTGCCTCAGCCTCCCGTGTAGCTGGGACTATAGGCACACACCACCACACTCCGCTAATTTTTTTGTATTTAGTAGAGATAGGGTTTCACCATGTTGGCTGGAATGATCTCAATCTCCTGACCTCGTGATCCACCTGTCTTGGCCTCCCAAAGTGCTGGGATTACAGGCATGAGCCACCATGCCCGGCCTTTTCTCTTCTCTGGTTTTATTCATTGCCTCTTTTATTCCTGTTTCTCCTCCCCAGGAAACCAACAATTCTCATGTATTTGATGAACTATCGTACATGCATGTGTTTATATGCATTCTCACACAAATATGTTTTACTGCTTTTTCTTTTTTTGAGACAGAGTCTTGCTCTGTCGCCCAGGCTGGAGGGCAGTAGTGCAATCTCAGTTCACTGCAACCTCTGCCTCCCAGACTCAAGGGATTCTCCTGCTTCAGCTTCCTAAGTAGCTGGGATTATAGGTGTCTGCCACCATGCCTGACTAATTTTTGTTATTTTTTGTAGAGATAGAGTTTTACCATGTTTGACCAGTCTGGTCTCGAACTCCTTGGATCAAGCGATCCACCTGCCTCAGCCTCCCAAAGTGCTGAGGTTACAGGCATGAGCCACTGCACCCAGGCTCTTTTGCTGCTTTTTGTGCCTGCAGTTTTACTTTATGTAGATATATTGTCCTCACGACTAATTCTGATTGTTAATTTTTCACTCCATCCGTATTGCTGTGGGTACAACCAGTCAGTTGCTCCTACCTCCTGCAAAGTATTCCAATCTGTGCTTTTCTGCATTTTCCACGCACACCCCCGGTGATATCCACCCACATTGCTTCCAGCTCCCCTGCACTACAGCTCTGCAATAATCATCCTTGCTTATGACCCCTTATGGACCAGTATGAGAATTTATATGTGATAAAACTGTCTCTCTGATCTATGAGAGTTATATATTTTTGGTCTCATTATTTATGTGTTTTTGCATAATAGATACACTTACTCCAACACGTGCAAAAAAGTCCAAGTGTTTTGTATATGTTTGACTAGGGCCCAAACAATATGTGTGAATGACAATAAGAAAACAATCAGGCCGGGCGCGGTGGCACAAGCCTGTAATCCCAGCACTTTGGGAGGCCGAGGCGGGTGGATCACAAGGTCAAGAGATCGAGACCATCCTGGTCAACATGGTGAAACCCCGTCTCTACTAAAAATACAAAAAATTAGCTGGGCATGGTGGCACGTGCCTGTAATCCTAGCTACTCAGGAGGTTGAGGCAGGAGAATTGCCTGAGCCCAGGAGGCGGAGGTTGCGGGGAGCCGAGATCGCGCCATTGCACTCCAGCCTGGGTAACAAGAGCGAAACTCCGTCTCAAAAAAAAAAAAAAAAAAAAAAAAAAAAAAAAAAAAAAAAAAAAAAAACAATCAAATGTATTCCAAATGCTACAAAAAGAGCTGGGAATCTTGGGATCTTAGTTTCATTGATCCTGATACCCTTTCAGGCTGAATTTTAACAAAAGGGTAGTCACTAGCAGGGACCACTGGGTCACCTCAAGTGAAATCTCAGTGAAATGTAGCCATGTCTTGGCTTGTTTTAAATGCCATTAGGTAAAAGGCTACTAACTCCTATGGCTCTTAACAGATCTTCCAGACTAAATACTGCCAAAGATGAAATCCAGTTGTATGCATTAAACCTAACCTCTGCTAACAAAGCTAGGCAGAATTAGACATTCCAATTCAGGAAAGAACGACATTTTGCCAAAACTCTGCTTGTTACAATCAGCATGATAAGCTGAATGGAATGCTGAGAAGACCTTAACATTTCATTGGCAAACATCCTGAGTGGTTGAAAATCCTTTATACAATAGCTAAGTTATATAATGCAATGATATCTATGAGGTTTCCAAACCAGATTTCTGTGTTTTGAAGTAGCTGTTACTTTAGCAGAAATAGTTAGGTTAACACAGACTTGTGATAGTTTTTTTTTTTTGACCAAAAGCCTCCACAGTTACTGAGCATTTACTCTCTGGCTAGTATAGTGGTTAATATTGCAGGCTGCTTATGATATTGTCACTTAAGGAAAGATGAGTACCTTCTCTGTGCCTCACTTCTTCATCTACAAAATAGGGATGGTAATAGGGAGCCCGTTTCAGTGGTGGTGTAAGGGTTAAGTGGAATAACCCACCGAAGGCACTTTGCAGATAGTAAGCCCTAAAGTGCAACAAGCTCTGAAGACATTCATCAAGTGCCTTGTGACGGCTATTTATTTGGGCTTGCTGGCCAGAACTGGACATCACCACCCCAAGTAATTTGCTCAGATTCGCTTACGTTGTAGATCCGTCTCTGGCTAGTCCCATAGCATATGATCTCCCCAGGCATCTAAGCCACACCACCCACCTTCCCTCACCCACTGCTTTGGAATGTTCATCTTTTAATGTGCATTTGTTTTGTCTACCCAATTAGGTTGGTTTTTTTTTTTTTTTTTTTGTGATGGGGTTTTGTTCTTGTCGCCCAGCCGGAGTGCAATGATGTGGTCTCAGCTCACTGCAACCTCTGCCTCCTAGATTCAAGTCATTCTCCTGCCTCAACCTCCCAAGTAGCTGGGATTACAGGCACTCACCACCACACCTGGATATTTTTTGCATTTTTAGTAGAGACGGGGTTTCACCATGTTGGCCAGGCTGGTCTCTAACTCCTTACCTCAGGTGATCCGCCCACCTCATCCTCCCAAAGTGCTAGGATTACAGTTGTGAGCCACCGTGCTGGGCCCTAACTAGATTTAAATTGGAGAGAAATAACGATGTCTTATTTCCTTTATATATCACAAAGCACTTGGCAAGTTCTAGAACACAAAATAGACTGGCAAAAAATGTTTCCTTTGGTATTAATTTACAAAGTTTCTTTGAAATTTTGCTAGCATAGGAATTGTGCTTTCTGAATTTATTCTGTATGTTTACATATATTAATGGAATCTGAACAGCATAACTTTTCATTCCCTCTTCTTAAGAGAAGTTGAGCTGCTTTTTTTTTTCTTGGCCAGTTTTTGCCAATTTTCTTCCATGGTGTACCTGTGGTTTCTTTCACTCCACAGCTCCCACCAGGGCAGTGGAGATGTGCTTTGGACACAGGTGGATCTTCAATTACTTTTTCCATGGAAGGACTTTCAGCTGAAGTAACTAAGCAGCACAAAGCCTCTGTTGTGTTGTGTTGTGTTGTGTTGTGTTGTGTGTGTGTATACGAGTGTGTCCATTCCTTCATAAGATTTTCTGATGGCGCCAGGCGCGGTGGCTCAAGCCTGTAATCCCAGCACTGTGGGAGGCCGAGGCGGGTGGATCACGAGGTCAAGAGATCGAGACCATCCTGGTCAACATGGTGAAACCCCGTCTCTACTAAAAATACAAAAAATTAGCTGGGCATGGTGGC